>NC_081545.1:17660799-17661827 GCF_901000735.1 Corylus avellana | reverse complement strand
AATTATTTGTTTATTAGGTTGGAATTATGTATATATATGTAGTTGAAATTTTTTGTCTATTAAGTTGTTCATGTCTATATATATAGTTGGATACGACTTAATTAAGAAATGTATATATGTTGATAGCAGTTGATATATGTTGGGAAATGGATATATGTTGAGAAATGGATATCTGTTTGTTGAAAAATGTATGTTCATGTTATCAGGTGTACAAACAAATAAATTTCGGAGAAATTTATTAAAAAAAAAAAAAAATTTCCTGCACAAAATAGTAATGTGTCAAAACTGACACGTTACTAAATAATACAAAAGGATTAGTAACGTGTCAGTTTTGACATGTTACTAATAGGGGTGTCAACCCGGTCCGGTTTCCCGGTTTTTGGCCAAAACCGGAACCGGAACCGGGGTACCCCGGTTCTTGGTTTTGGGAAACCGGAACCGGAACCGGGACCCCGGTTAACCGGGGTCCCGGTTTCCGGCCGGTTCCGGTTTTACCCGGTCCGGTACCCGGTTTTTGAAAATAATTAGTGTTTGGGGCTTATTTTAGGTATTGGGCCTAAAATAAGCCCATTATTTTTTTCATAAGTTAGCTCATTTAAAAAAGAAACTATTAATCTTTTTGTCTAAATTAAAGAGGTTTTATTGTGATTGTTTCAAATAATTAAAAAATAAACCTAAAAAAGCATAAAAATCCTAAATAATCAATGTTTTTGCCTATATGAGCCTTAAAAATAAAAATTCAAATTTTTTAAAATACCCTAAACATAATTTTAAATTAGATACATAAATAAAACATTAAAACAATAAAAAGTATTGTTTTATATATATACTGAGTATTGCGTAATACTAAGAGTAAAAGAATTAAAATATATATATATTATTTAATACCCGGTTCCGGTTTTCCCGGTTTTGACCGGGTGCCAAAAACCGGGACCGGAACCGGGGTCCCGGTTTTTTTTTGTTTTGAAACCGGAACCGGAACCGGGTCCCGGTTTTCCGGTTTCCGGTTTCCCGGTTTCCCGGTTTTC
>NC_081545.1:17625017-17660665 GCF_901000735.1 Corylus avellana | reverse complement strand
TTATTAGAATTTCTAGCTTTCCCAAATTTGCTCTTTAATGCTCGAACTTTCTAGAAGTGCTTCATTTTCTTCCAAAAGCCTACAAAATCACAGAAAACACATAAAAGAAAGAAAATAGTACAAACTAACAAAACTAAGAAATTAACAATTATAAGTTAAGGGCTAAAATATGAATATTTTGGTACTTAACAGTGTGGTGCGCTCGGTCCTACTTTGATGGCACTTTTTCTAGCTTTCTTCCAAACTCCGTATTTTTTACTTTAAAGGCGCATTTTTCCCTTAGCAACCTACAAAAAACTAAAATACCAAAACTAACACAAAACATCAAAACATAATACAGCTAAAAGATTAACAAGTGTAAATTAAGGGGCTCAAATATACAATATTTGACACTCATCACAAGTTCCACCTTCACACAAAATACTCTCCCCCTTTTTGTCTGAATGGTCAAAGGGATTCAGAATGAAACACATTCTCCCCAAATTAACATTCATGTGATAAGACAAGAGGAAAGAGAATAACAAACAATAAGAAAGACACATGTCAAGAATATGTCAAAATAAAGCATATTAAGCCAAACAATCTCACAGAATATGTCAAGGATAACAAGAGATATCAAAGATACCTAAAAAAGAGGGGGGGGGGGGGGTCTCTAATGTTAACTCTCCCTTAACATGAGCAACCTCTTCCTAACAAGTGTTCCAACAAACCACATTCTCCCCAATTTGTTATAAAAGACGAGGAAGGAGCTTCAAGTGGCATCACTTGTATCATTGGAATGAATAAATTAGGACGGTTACAAAAGACCAAAGAATGAACAAAGAGGGCTCATGTAACGACCCAGGGAAAAGCGCTAGCCACATCTGCGCTATTACTCCAAAATGACTAGTCAATTTAGAGTTTCCCTAGAATTCATTATAAAGCCCAGTTTCACCTAGTAACTAGGCAATGTGGGACTTAGCACCCATGACTATCTCTATAAACCATCCACTATATGTGGGCTTCTTCTCATCTTCCCAATATGGGATCGGGGTGTTACAGCTCATGTCAAAACACACACTAAGAACACAAAATACAAACATGAGAGCATGGTAGACTCAACCCATGCACATGAAAATTGTAAACGGTTCAAGGAAACACGTTTTATTCAAATGGTTGTTTCATATCATCCAAACAAAGTTAAGACCAAAAGGCCAAAGAAAATCACCACAATCAACATGGCATTTACAAATTTCAAGCACATATCATCAATAGGCCATAGACGCACAATCAGAACATGTGAGTGAACAATTGCAATATCTCAACACACAATCAAAAGGCAATTGTCACCAATTTCACATATTATGGGAATATATAATGGGAGGAAATAAGCAATCAACATAACATGTTATCTAGACACATAAGACAACCAAACATGTTAAATTATGATAAACTTACAATCAAGCACCATGAATCCTAGATTCGTCCCAAAGAATTCCAACATATAGCAACAAATGTGCAAGTCAAAAGAATGCACTACCAACCCTGTAACAGAAATACTCAAGCATGTGAATCAATGAACACCCAAATCATCAAAAAAAAAAAAAAAAATGCACAAAAGACAAAAAAGTCAAAGAACAAAACATATGCATTAGTACTACATAAAAGAAAGATCCCAAAAATTGAAAGTGAATAACCAGAGGTTCATCCAAATTTCAACCACATACTCAAAGGCATAACAAGCATGCAATAGGCAAAAAGGATAAAAGCTAGAGGCATGCAAAGATACAACACACTGCAATCACAAAGGAATTCAATCACCTAAGTAAAGGTGATGCACAAACATATAAGATTGCATGTATGTGAACAAAAAGTTTAAGGTCAAGAGGACCTTTACCCCTTTTCGCGATTGAGCTTCTTGGAAAGGAACATAGCTCAGCCACTGCCAGTCACAAATCTCATGGCAAATGCAAGTTCAACTTCAGATGGAGCCATAGGAGGTGTAGGGCTAACATCAACTCTTGCTCTTTGGGAGTAAGGGAAAGATGACATTCTGGCAAAGAATTAAGAGAATACACTCTACACAACCTCAGTACAACCACATTAAAAAGCACACCTCAACCACACCTCAACCTAGCACTGGAAGGTGAACACAACCAACAACCACCTTTAAGAAGAGATATCCAAAATGGAGAAGACTGCACACTTGGATTCTAGAAGGCATAAAGAGAGATTCAAGACATAATCAAGACCCTATATGCAAGTACACACAAACGACAAAAAGGGTTTTTGAACAGAAAAACACAAATTTTGTTGTGAGAAAGACAAAGATTAACATATGAATGAGAGCATCAATATCAGTCAAAGTGTGTACCGAGATGCACAAGAATCATAAAGAACATATACCTTCAAGAGGAACCAAAGAGTAGCTCAGAGACTAAGCACAAAATGAGCAATAGGCAAAATAGGCAAAATAGGCAAAATGCATGTTGAGAGAACAAAAGCATTCAATAATTTATTTTCAAAACATGAAAACCCAAATCCCAAAAATAAACTCAAATTCTCGAAGATGTAAAAGCCAAAACAGACCCCAATAAGCTCAAGAGATTGAAACCAAAGCCAAAACACACAATCAATAAATGTCAATCAAGGAGCATAGACCCAACAAGGTGAGAAATATTCAAAAGACAAAGGTTTGAAGACCAATGAAGGAACAAAATCCAAACATCAACTCAACAATGAGGGAGGAGAAAAGACATAAACCTAATTAAGGATGATATAGAACGAAGGCTTCACAAAACCAATAAGAAACACACACAAAATCCCTTAGAAGAGAGAGCTTGAGTGAAGCAACAACAATTTTCATTAAAAAAAAACAGGGTGTTAGGCGTTGTGACTATTTGTCTCCCAATTTCCGTTTTAATGAAAACAAATAATGTTAAGACGAGAAGAAGAGAATATCACAAAACGCATAGAATCCTATTTTAACAGAAGAACACAAAACACATTCCCGTTACGACGGTTGAAAATTTCCATTAAGACGGGAAGACAGGAAACAATCCTCTTCACCCATTTTTCCTTTTAAAAACAAACAAACTCAAATACTTTCACCCAATCAACATGTACACTTACAATAAACACTTATTAAAATATGAGAGAAACCATCTCATCAAAAACTAACATGTTCTACAGTTTAGTCAAAGTATGAATAAACATGATGGTTTATCCAAAACATGCTTATGACAATGATGCAAATGAACAGGCTAAAACATGTCATAGTGATATGTGTGAATCATTTCACAAGAGAGGGCACATGTCACATAGGCATAGAGCAATCACATCTCACATGAAAAATGGTGACACTTAATGCAAAAGTCAAACCCTTTTTCCTAAACTTTAATAAAAAAGTCATACACCCATTCCTCTTCAATTGTCCAAGAGAATTTATACAAATTAAATCTCGTGGGTGTTTCACCTTTTTCCGCAATGATTATGACACCAGCTCTTTCTATAAGGATTTCAGAAGCAAATTTTTAAGAATATGTTTTGTCACAATTTTGCTAAAAATTTGGTCTTTGATCATATTTTGCTTGTCATTGAAAAAGGTGATGCCATGAACAATTAAGTTGTGAGGTTGACTTGCAAGGTCAATTTGAATAGGGAAAACCAAAAATACTCATAAGAGTTTTTGCCCAAATTAATAGATGTGAAATCCGTCAAAACTTGTGAAAACAGTGTGCATAAAAATGACAAGGCTTAGAATAAACATAAGCATCAAAGCACACACACAAACTCTACAAGCCATCATATAAGACAACTTCAATAACGAGCATCACACAGGTTTGCAATAATGAGAGATTCATAAAGTGCACAATAAGTTTTTGAAGAAAGTACTTAACAAGATCTAGGGAGAGAGCACTCCCAAAGAAAGACACAAAAAAAAAAAAAAAAAAACCCAACAAGAGAAAAACTCATAAAAACATGGGATAAAAATAAAACAAAACGAAAATACCCAGAGCATGCACTAGAATGCAATAAGATAAGAAACAAACTTTCTAGTAATGCTAAACAAAAATGGACAAACAAACTTCTTAAACATGGCTCTTAAATGAACATTCCAAAGTTCAAAATCACTTCCAATGAAAATGGAAGGAACACTTGGAACAGGGATAGATCGTCCCAAAAGAGTGGGGGTCATTGAACACACTTAAGACGTGAGACAAAACCGAGTGAACCCGCTCTGATACCAATTGAAAAAACAATGAGGACGATGTTCTACCCTCAAATCAAACACAAAAGCGATTTATATAACCAAAACAAACTCATAAGCAGTTTATATAAGGAAAAAAAGAAGCTATGCTTAAAAATAAACCAACACAAAAAAAAAGAACATTCACACAACCACAACACAAAATTTTGTTGATGAAGTGGAAAACCCTTTTGAGCACCTCAAGGGAAACACCACTTCGAAGCAGCCAAAACTAGGAAATCACTATATGAAGATTCACAGTTACAGACTAGTTGATACTCACTCCCTGGAGGGGACTTCTAAACTTAGTAAGAAGAACAAGCTTCCTAGCTTGTCTACATCGTGATCACCTTCATGCAGCGCATCTCTTGATCGACTTTTCAGTAGACTTCTTTGCGGCTAAGTGATGTGTATGGTGTGGTTTGAAATCAAAAACAAAAACCCCAAGTGATGGAAGACTCCAGCTTTTTAGGTACTCCACTTGCTACAAACAACAGTGAAGAATATCACTTCTATGAGTGATAATGCAACCCTTTCTTCACCGGGAACCTCCAAACTCAGAAGAGCATAAATGGAAATGGAGAGGTTCAAAGACTTCTACAGAAAATGAGATAGATATTTATAGATATAAAATTTTTCCTATTCCGTCTTAATTGGGATTTTCTTCCATTCTGACTAGAAGGCCAAAATCTGTATTTTGAGCCATTCCTGTCATAACGGGAGTTAATCCTTGTTAGGACGCAAAGAGTAAAAATTAGATCTAAATACCAGTCACGAGCCCGTCATAACGCATCTTCAAACGAGAAAACAGTAGCTTCAGCTTTGGTCCTGTCACATGTCCCGTTCTGAAGAGGTTCTTGAGGAGGAAACAGTAACCTCCCATTACATGTCCCGTCCTGATGAGGTTCTTGACGAGAAACTAGTAGCTTCTCATTACATGTCCTGTTCTGACGTGACTTCTGATAGGGAAATAGAAACTTTAGGTTACATGCCCCATTTTGACGGGGTTACTGACGAGAAACCATAGAGCACTCCTTCAGTCTTGTTCTGACGCCAATACAACAGGGAAGGAAAAGAACTCTAACAAACATCTAATCTTCACCCCGACATTTGAGGAAGAATGGAAAAATACAAACAAATGTTTTGATCATTAAAGAAGGCCAAACTAAACCTAACACCCTACAATGAATTGCAGACATGATTAGTTGATTGTGAATCCACACACCAAGAATCTAGTGGATTCACAACTAAACCTATTTCAACCAAAAAGGAAGATACATTACCTTGACCTATGGAAGCAAGATACTTGGGGCATTCTTTCTTCTAGAGTTTAGGCCTATCATAGTGGTGACAGTTACCACTTTTCTTGCCTATTGTCCATTTGCCACCTTTCTTAAGCTTTTAAACAAAAGGCTTGAGATGCTTCTTTGAAACTTTCAGTCCATTTTTAGAAGCACGAGCATAGTTAACTATGACTTTGGACTTTAGGATGTTTTCCGTTGCGATTAACTCATTCATCAGTTTTGCCAATGTGTATTCAGTTTTGTTCATCAACACATTTAGCCTTAACTGATTGAACGAATTTGGCAAAGAGTGTAGAATCATATCTACTTGAGATTCTCCGTCAATTTTAGCACCAGTACCTCCGGTGTATTGAGCATGGCTATCATAACCAAACAATGCTCTCTCACTAGAGTTCCCTCAGCCATCTTTGTATTTAACAAAGTTCTCATCGTGTCTGACTTAGCAACAAGACTTTTCTCTACAAACATTTCTTTCAGGATTGTCATCATGGATGCTCCATGCTTCACATACCGAAGCTGATGTTGGATTACATTTTAATAAAACACAAGGATTGTGTTCTACCCCCAAAACGAACGCATAAGCAAATTAGATAACCAAATTAAAAAGCTATGCTCAATATTAAATCAATCACAGATATAGAAACATCCACACAACCACAACACAAAGATTTGTTTACGAAGTGGAAAATCCTTTGAACACATCAAAGGTAAAACCACTACGGGGCAGCCAAACCCGAGAAATAACTATATGAAGATTCAGAGTTATAGACTAGATGATGCTCACACTCTTGAGGACTATTGTGCAAATATCTACTTAAATTAACAGGCAAATAATTGTACATTTTACTAACAAGTGCACAAGATCAATATTGTAGTAAATGGTGCAAGTATGAGATCATTCCTATGAGGATTGCTAAATTTTGCTTAAAATAAATTTCGTAACAAAACAAAGATTGATTTTGAGTTGATAATAATAAAAAGGTAGGGCTTTGATATCCACCACTAATCATGCTTATATAATATAACAATATGTCAATGCTTTAATCATGTTATGCATACCTAATGTTTGTCAACCTAAGGGCATGGGTGTATACTCCTTAAGCTATAGATTTTCCTAAGCAATGAGTTAGGCATAGGTGTACTCTAACTCTTTTCTTTCTTAAAGGATTTAGCATGGGTGTATACTAAGTTCTTTAAGAAAGCATGAATCTATGAAAATCGACATACACATGGAACCTAGAGCATGGGTGTATACTTTCGGTTTTCCATGTTGATTAACCCAAGAACCCAGTATAGATTTCTTTTGTTACTCTTATTAAACCCAGAACTCAGTCGTCCAAATTGATTTAACTAACTAGTCCATACCACATGCACATGTTAATGAGACAAAACACATGAGGAATTCATAAAAATAGGAATTAATCAAGTTAAATATCACAACATGATCATCACAAAGGCGCCAATATTGAAATATTAAATAAACAAAATTAGGGCTTCAATCTAGCCCTACTAAGAAATTTAGTTACACATGATTTTGATGTTAAACATCTTCATAAAATAAAATAGAAAGGAAAAGAATAAACCCGAAACTTGAGCTTGAAGAGCTCCAATTCTTCTCCTTGGAAATTGTGTGTCTATTCTAAATGTTCAAGGGTCTATTTATAGGCCTTAGGAATACTCTAGAAACCCTAAAAAATGTAGGGTTTGAGTCCTAGTTCACACAAGGCTTCAAAACCCTAAAAGAAGCACTTTCCATAAAAAGGCTACGGCTGGCTTGCTCCTCATGCACAGGTGCGCTCGATTGCATCCCGTGTGCGATCGATCGCAGGATTGCGATCAATCGTCTGTGTTGGGCGCTCGATCGTAAAAATTGCAAAATGCGATCGAGGTTGCTTCTTGTGCGCACAAGCTCACGCCTTGCGTCTGGTCCTTGCTTGTAGTGCGCTCGATCGGAGCTCCACTACGATCGATCGCACTACTAGAGCCTCCAGCTTTGCCCAAAATTGCTCTTTAAGCCCGAAACTTCCAAAATTGCTTCCTTTTCTTCCAAAAGTCTACAAAAACATAGAAAGCACATAAAAGAACTAAAATGGCATAAACTAACAAAACTAAGGAATTAACAAATATAAGTTATGGGCTAATATATGAATATTTTGGCACTTAACACACCCTCAAACTTACATATTACTAGTCCCTTAGCAATACGAAGCTAAAAACTAAACGAAAAAATAGAAAACAAAAAGATAAATCCATCTTTTGTGGGATGTACAGTTGCATTTAGCATATGCAACAAGCCTTTTAAACCCCTAAAATGTTACCCACAAACATTATGCACAAGTTCATATTATCCATAATTAAGGTATCACTCAAGATCATGATTTTCATTCATTAGCAAGCTTAAAAAGATAAACTCCATCTTCACAATGAGTTGGAATTTTAAAGTTTAATTACTTACAAAAGACATGCTAAGGCATCACAAATTTGAAACTGTGTAAAATGAACTAACACATAAATATGAAGCTTCCAATTATTTCCAATGTGCAATGTCTCAATATCTCACAGTTCACTGAAATCCCTATTAGAACGAATAACTATGGCATATTTTTCTTTTTCTTTTTCATTTTTTTTCTTGGTCAGGCTGTGCAATGTTTGGTTCCATTAAGCTTTCTAATTGACCCATGTAACAAGTGTTAAGTCAATGACTCCCAAACCAGGTGTTTTTAGAGCACTAGGTGTAAAACACCCCTAAGGACTTACTAACTCGAGTAAAAAAGGCTACGAAACCAAACTAACCATGACATTAACCAAATCAAAATTCTTCACCTTTTGACATGAACACTCAATGCTTTGAGGCAAGAGGTCCATCTAATAGATCATCTAGTTTCACCCAAGACATAGAAACATACACATCAGACTTCATGTGATACCCCACAGATTATGTGCTAATGTGATTATGTAAGATCAGATCAAACATGTGAATTCTCAACTGTCCTAAGCAAGTAATCGACTAACAAATTCTATCATCAGATCATGTGTTCAAAATTTTAAGCTCACCAATGAAATCAAATCACAATTCTTTTAGGTCAACCAAAATCTTAAGGCAAACATGAACATGCATATATTTATCTTTTTCTTTTTTTTTTTTTTTTTTTTTCCCTTTTTTCTAAAAAACAACAACAAAACTAAAAAAAAAACAAAAAAACAAAAAAACAAAACAACATGAAACTGGGACAAAGTGTGTGTAAAGTGTTCCCATACCCCCAAACATAAATTACACATTGTCCCCAATGTGTCTATAACATGGAAATAATTTACCCGGGATATGGACAAAACTGTCTGGAATAGCATGGCTCATAGCACACCCCCAAACTTGAATCGAAGTAAATTTGTCCTTGCAAAATAAAACACTAAAACAAATAAAAAGGAAACAAAACAAAAATAAACATAAACATAAAGATTAATGGAAAAAAAAAATAGAAAAATAATAGGACAACTATGGGGTGCCTCCCATGAGCGCTAAGTTTAATGTCTTCAGCTAGACGGTTGTTCCCCTCTCATTGTGGTCCCGAAGAAGATGCTCCTGATGGTGGTGGCAATCGGTTTAGAATGGACCGCATTAGTTCTTCTAAGTTAGTTAATCTTTGGTTTGTCAAGACTTTCTCCTCCCGAGCCTCTCGTCTTTGATCTGCTAGCTCTCGCCAGAATCCTGTCGCATCTTCATTGATAGAACAATATTGTGCTACGCACAGTGTAGCACTCCAGAATTTTCAAAGTTATTAAAATAGATTATTTTGATGATGATGTTATTTTAATATTCATTTTAGCCAATGATTTTAATTCTTGGGAAATTTATGGTGTTACGGAAAGTGGTAATTAGAGAATGGTAATTGGTGAAATAATAGGATAGTAAATAGTAGGAAGAATAGTATTGGTAACTAGAATAGTAAGGGAAGGTAGAATAGTTAATGGTAGGTATAATAGCATTGGTATAGTAAAAGGAGGGTAGAATTGTAAATGAAATGTAGAATAGTTAATGGTAGGTATAATAGTGTTGGTAGGTGTAACAGTAAAATGAGGGTAGAATTGTAAATGGAAAGTAGAATAGTATTTGGTTTTTACTATAAATAGAGCTCTTCCCCTTAACAAATTTCACCGCTCCTCTCCCTTCTCTTCCATATATTCTTCCTTCTTCTGCTTTCTACTTGGTCTTTCTTCTTTCTAAGAGTGTTTACACAGAGCAAAGAGAGAAAGGGCGGGACAAAGTGCTGCAAGAAAGAAAGAACACAAGAGAGAGAGAGAGAGAGAGAGAGAGAGAGCTAGCAGAGAGATGGTGAGAGGCAGAGTTAGACGAAGATAATTCATAGAAAGATGGAGACAAAGAATCAAAGATTGACAGGGAGTTTTTTGAGACAGTGAGAGATATTGAAAGAAAGAGACTGTGCGAAGCAGAATGGGTTTCAACAAGTAATTACCTTTGATGATCCATTCATGTAATCCACTGTAAGTATTCTTACTTATGTTGTGCCAAATACTACCTAAATTAACAGATAATATTTAGTACGTTTTACTCGCAAGTGCACAAGATCAAACAATAGTACAGTGCAACAAGTACGAGATCGATCCCACTAGGATTGTTGATTTTGTTTTAGAATTGATAAAAATATCAAAATTGTCACGAGATTGATATTGAGAAAAAGAAATAAAAAGATATGAAGATAAATGAAAAGCTAAAGGTAGGGCTTTGATATCCACCACTAATCATACTTAGATAATATAACAATATGCCAATGATCCAATCATATTGTGAATATTTAATGTTTGCCAACCTAAGGGTATGGGTGTCTACTAAGTTGTTCTTTAAGAAAGCATAAATCTGTGGAAATCGACAAAAATATGAGGCCTAGGGCATGGGTGTCTACTCCCGGTTTCCCATGTTGATTAACCCAAGAATCCGGTGTGGATATCTTTTGTTACTCTTATTAAACCCAGGACTCGGTCATCCAAATTGATTTAATTAACTAATCCATGCCATATGCATATAATGGCCAGTCACATACATATGAGGAATTCAAGAAAACAAGAATTAATCAAGTTAAGCAACACAATATGGTTATCACAAAGGCGCCAATATTGAAATATTAAATAAACATAAGTAGGGCTTCAATCTAGCCCTCCCTAAGAGTTAGTTACACATAATTAAAATAAAACTAAAAAGAAAAGGAAAAGAAAAAACCGCTCCTAGAAGTAGCCTCCAATTTCTCTCCCCAAAGTTGTCTCCTTCCAATTGGCTATTGAATTGTGAGGCTTAGTGGTCTATTTATAGGAATTAGGAGAGTCCTAGAAGCCCTAGTAATCCTAGGAAATTCGGAGATTTAAGTCCTAGTCTAATTAGGATAAAGAAAACCTAAGTTCAAATCGGAATAGGATTCGTCAAGAATTGCGTTCCTATCTTGCGGGGTAATTTTGGCATTGCGGCGCTCCGAATTAGGAAAATGCTATTTCACAATGATTTGTAGCATTTTGAGTTAGCTTTCCAATGCCCTTGAATCACCTCAACCGGATATATTTGAGTTGAAAGTTATGGTAAAAATACCGAGACGTGTGCACAATCCAATTTTGAATCCAATCCGATTTTGACTCAAATTTGAGAAATTCCGATTTAATCATTTCCTTTATTTGATTAAACTTAACTATGATTGGTTAAGCTTAAACATATCTTTTAGGTCTTCCCAATTTGCCCTTTAAGCTTGGAACTTTTCCAAAAACGCTTTCTTTTCTTCCAAAAACCTATAAAACAAAGAAAATACAAAATGAAGTAAAATGGCATAAATTAACCAAACTAAAGGATTAACACATGTAAGTTAAGGGCTTAAAATATGAATATTTTAGCACTTAACAACTTACTAAGAGTAATATTGATATTCAATATTATAAATCTTTGTAGTTTTATTAAATGTTTGGCCTTTTGATATAATTACTTCAACAATGATTTATATTATCGTGAATCAATTGACTCATTACTTTACAGTTTTTGTAGTGCTTGCAAGAATGGAATGTTAAGGTAATTATGCAGTTGTAATTAGAGCTTCATATTTGAGATGTATAGAGATTCTAAGTTAGCGAAGTTCGTCTAGAGTTTATACAGTCAGATAGATTTGTATAAATGCCTTGTTCGGCATAATTGTGGGTATTTTGTATAAAGAAAAATATTTTTAAGAGTATTGTTTTGTATTGATAAATTTCAGATTTTCCGCAGTGTAAGATTATTTCAACGTAACATTCGACTTATTTACAACATAAAAGAAGATAAATATCGGGATGTTACATGCAAAGTGATCGTCGCCTCCTATTCTGTTGCTTTTTGTTCAGCTGCAGGTTCATCTTCTGCCATAGGCTCTGCCTCGAACTCCTCCGCCTCAACTACTGGTGCTTGAGGTACCCTGGGCATGTGTGAACAGCTTTGATTCCATTGTCGAATCCCAAACCGCGGGGTCTGGGTGATTGGTTCATCTGCTGAGGTGCCCTTTATGCCCTTTTTCCAAAGTATGTAAGTGAGTAAATATGGAAAAGGCAGCCCCCATGAGTGTGTGTACTCAGCTCCCCTGACATGCACCCCATTCCATAACTTGTGAATTTGGCTCCAAATAATTGCAAGAATGGAACACCAAGCACCTTTATGAAAGGCGTAAAGTGTTTGTAAGAATAGATCTCGCCTTTGAGTCTTCTATCCCAGGGGAAAGGCATTGCGATGCAGAATAGAGTCCACAAGCCAGAGTTGTGGAGGCAGCTTGGCTTTTCTGCCAACATTATGATGTATGTCTGCAAACTGCCCATGACACATGTCCTCAATTATTTTCGCAAAATTTGGGAGGTTGTGCTGCAAGTTGTGTTGCGTCTGGAGGATGCTCATCATTGCACTATAGAGCAGTGGCAATGTCAACTGAAGTCACCTCAATATCTTTGTCATGAACTGTTGAGGACAGATACCCAGCCTGGTGCATAAGACAGATGCGCATAGAACTCGGCTATCAATTTCTTGTATGCGGTGGAGGTGACGGGCTTGAACATTTTCTTTAGCGCTCGGCGTCTGAATTTTGCAACCGCCCAGCGAATAGCTTCAAGGTTTTGGAAGTCTTCTCTAATTGCAAATGTTGTCTCAAATAGAAGCTCCCTCTCCCCAAAAGTGGGTGGGGAGGAAGTGGCTTGGGTTTCAGAGACCCGAGAGGATGAAGCTCGAGCTTTAGGCATGGTGCAGCTTGGTTCAAGAATTTTGTCGAAAACTTGGTGTGCAGTGTCACGAGCTAGATTGCAAAACTATAGCAAAAAATGTCCCAACCCCCTGCAAAACAGAGAAAACCAACCACAGGAACAATCGTGTGTGGAGAAACACCCGCAGATTGCTTTTACACAAAACAAATTTGGGAAAAAATGGGAGTGGGTAAGAATGGGGGTTGGGATGGAGATGGGTGATGGGGGAATGGGTTTTGAGTGCTATGTGGCAGTGAGTGGTGGCCGGAGGATGAACAGGGACGTGGAGGTGCGGTGGTGGTGAGAGAAAGCTGGTGGAGGTGAGTTGGTGGTGTGCAGTGGCGGCTGAGTGAGGGGAGTGCTGGTGGTGGTTCACGGCGCAAGAGAAAGAGGAAATGGGGAAAGTGACCTAAAATAGGTCATGTGACTCTCAGGCCGAGTGTTCTCAGTCGCGCGCAAGGTGCGCTCGATCGCACTCACACAGAGGTGTGCGTGTGTAGTGGTGATGTGCTCGGTAACACAAACAGAATGTAAAACACACTTCCTTTTTTTTTTTCAAGAAATGCAAAATGAACAACACTGTACCGAAGTAAAGAAAAATAGACACAAAATATAAATAAGAACACTAAAAGTAATATGAAAAATTATGAAAAGTAAAAAAAAAAAAAAAAAATTGTCACAATGGAAAGGAAACCAAAGGATAGAGATTTGTACCGCATTCAGTGGCCTCAGTACCACTGATCTGAATAGATGTGCTTGAGCTCCTGGACTGCTCAAACACTTTCAACAGCAGCGTCAGTGCCATTGTTTTGGGGAGGTGCACTTGAATTCCACTCATTGTGACTCAAGTACTCTTGGTGGTGCTACATATTGGACAGACTGGAGTGCCAAATCTTGATCTCTTGGTGCAAAGTTCATTTCAATGTATGGCTTCACTTTGTGTCCATTCACCTTGTATGACTGATTTTTCTGTTGGCTATAAACCTCCACAGATCTATGAGGGGAAACTTGGGTGACAACACAAGGGCCAAACCATCTGGGCTTACGCTTACGAGGGATAGGCCTTAATTTTGAATTATAGGTCAACACTTTCTATCCCACATAAAACTCCTTCTTGACACGCTTCTTATCATGATAAGCCTTGGGTCTTTTCTTGTGGAGCTTGGTATCCCCATCTGCTTCATACTTCAATTCTTCAAGTTCATGCAGCTGCAGCTTCCTTTTAGCACTTGGATGTGGTGGAAAGGTTTCAAAGGGGTGGTGCTCGGCTTCAATGGTGACCTCAGTAACACCTTCATAATTTAGCTTACTGTTCTGCCTTGTGAAATTGCGAGTGAGGGTAGCCTTCAATGGATCATTATGTTGGTCCTGTAAAACTGTCTCAATAACACCTTGGATCATTGTTGTGCAAATTTATTTAACTAGCAAGTGCACGAATCGATTGTAGTTTAATGGATAGCAAGTGCGAGGTCAATCCCATAGAGAATTGTATTCTTGAAAGAGCAATTTAAATCTAAACTAATTAAATCCTAACCTAGTTCCAAAAGGCTTTTGAATTTTGATTTTTGAAATTAAAAGACAAACATCAACTAATTAAAATAAACTAAGAGATAAAAGACTAAGGTTTGAGAATTCACACTGATCGAATCATAACAACATACTTCCATGTTTATCAATATTAATCTGAAGTTCTCACAATTAAAATCTTATATATGTTTTACTATGCTTCAACAGTTAATCAAAACCATCTCATGTATCCATTCATTGCACAAATCACAAAAAGAATCCAATATCAATTAAATCATTAGATGTATCCGTAAATCACAAAAGATATCCTATCTTAATTGAAACACCAAATGTATCCGTAAAACAAATCACAAGGGATATCCAATTATTTAGGGAAATAAAATCAAGCAATCAATGATGTGAAATTATCTTAAATCATCAAGTGTATCATTGAATCACAAAATATATCCAAGAATCACTCCACACATTGAAAAGAAGTAAAACAATTGAAATATTAAACCCAATAAAATCAGATAAATAAAAAATTACATAAAAGTATTGATGTTTTTCATCTGTGAGGCTTCATCCCCAACCTTCGTTGGAAATTTAGCTCCACATAAAAATAAAACCTAAATCTAAAGAAAACCTAAACTAAAAAGAGAAAAACTGTAGAATTTTGCTCTCAGGAATTCTATATCTTTTCTTGAATACAAAGCGGTTTATTTATAGGCTTAGGGAAGTCCTAGAAGCCCTATTAAACCTAGATAATTTGGAGGTTTGTCTCCTAGTCAAAATAGAAGTCTAAAATTAGAATAGGATTCATCCAAGTTTGTGTTCTTTTATTGCAGGGCGATTTTGGCATAGTAAACGTCCGAATTAGGAAAATCCTATTTCACAATGAACTGTAGTATCTTGAGTTAGCTTTCCAATGCCGCTTGAGTCACTTCAATCCAATATTTGAACGGAAAGTTATGGTCAAACTACTGAGACATATGCAGAATCTGAATTTGAATCAAATCCAAAATTTTATCCAATCTGAACTTTTATCCAATCTGATCTTTAATCCGATTTAACCTTTTTTCGATTTGGTTAAACTTAACCACATCATCTAGGTGTTTTCAAAGTATGCTTTCTTCCAAACTTTGCATTTTTCCTTTTAAAGCTGTAGTTTTTCTTTAATGACCTACAAAACACTAAAAACACAAAACTAACACAAAATATTAAATAACGACACAGCTAAAGGATTAACTGTAAATAAAGAGGTCCAAACATACAATATTTGATACTTATCAATCATACAAACATTAAAACATTCTAAATCATTTTTAGGAAATTTCAATGCATCAAATATTTTGAACTCTATCTTCTCACCATTCACCTTCATACTCACAATACCCTTTTTTCACACATATTTTAGTATCAACAGTTCTCATAAAGGGTCTTCCTAAGATAAAAGGTAACGGTGAAGGCAACCATGATTGAGCGCAAGCACCAAGAGGATCGATCGCAGACCTGCGATCAATTGCACACGAGCTGCGATCGAGCGCACCCATGCGTGATGGCCAAATCAACTGCCAGCCTTAATAAGGAAAGAGCAACTTTTAGGGTTAGGCAGCTTTGTGCGAACTATGGCTCAAAACCTACGATTTTTAGGGTTTCTAGAGTATTCTAAAAGGCCTATAAATAGACCCTTAAGCCTTTAGAATAGACATACTTTCGAAGGAGAAGAATTGGAACTCTTCAAGTTCAAGTTTCGGGTTTATTCTTTTCCTTTCCTTTATTTTATTTTATGATGATGTTTAACATCAAACTTATGTGTAACTAATTTATTTGGTAGGGCTAGATTGAAGCCCTAGTTATGTTTAGTTGATATTAAATATTGGCGCCCTTGTGATGATCGTGTTGTGATATTTAACTTGATTAATACCTGCATTCATGAATTCGTCATGTCTGTGTGCCTGATCAACATATGCATGCGGTATGGACTAGTTAGTTAAATCAATTTGGATGACCGAGTCCTGGGTTTAACATAAGTAACTAAAGATATCCACATCGGGTTCTTGGGTTAATCAACATAGGGAACCGAGAGTAGACACCCATGCCCTAGGCCTCATGTGTTTGTCGATTTCTACAGTTATATGCTTTCTAAAAGAACAACTTAGTAGACACCCACGCCCTAGGCCTCATGTGTTTGTCGATTTCTACAGTTATATGCTTTCTTAAAGAACAACTTAGTAGACACCCATGCTAAATCCTTTAAGAAAGAAAAGAATTAGAGTAGACACCCATGCCTAATTCGTTGCTTAGGGAAATCAATAGCTTAAGGAGTAGACACCAATGCCCTTAGGTTGACAAACATTAGATATTCATAACATAATCAAAACACTTGCATATTGATATATTAGCTAATTATAATTAGTGGTGGATATCAAAGCACTACCTTTTATCATTATCAACTCAAACTCAATCTTTGTTTTATTTTACTTCTGGAATTGATTTTAAGCAAAATTTAGCAATCCTCGTGGGAATGACCCCATATTTGCACACTATGCTAATGTGTTAACCTCGTGCACTTGCGGGTAAAACATCCGATTATTTGCCTATTAATTTAGGTAGATAATTATAAACAACAAGTTTTTGGCGCGTTGCCGGGGATTGCGGCGAATTTTGTGTAAAATTATTTTCCTTTAGTTGTATTTTTCAATTTTCAATGTTTTTTTTTATTTTTTATCAAAAATATTTTATGTTGATTCTTACCTTTTTTTGTTTCCTGTTTCAGGTTTGCAGACTAGCATTCTGTTATTGCAATCGAACGTCAACCGAGTGCGATCGAGAACAGTTCCAGGGAGCATCCGGACCAACAGAACTAAAGCTGCTTTGACTGAAGAAGCAAAGCAATTGATGCAAGGTTGTCGATCTCAAGATTCAACCGTCATTCCACTCGATCTTGAAATTGAGCGGACAATTCGACAAAAACCTAAAGATAAAGAAGAAGAGGAAGAAATTGAGAACACAATGGAAGATTTGCAAGAGAATCCACCAATAGTGCCAAGACCACTAGAGGCAAATCCACCACCGACGCGAAGACTAATGAAGCAGGCATTCATTCCAACAAACCTCCATCAACCCTCATGCATAGCATATCAACCGAAGGTGGAAGGCAGCTATTATATTTCTCCTCAAATCCTTAATGCACTGACTCACTTTAGGGGCACACTTACTGAGGATCTTAACTTGGATCTTAAGAAGTTCTTTGATTTATGCAAGTTGCAGCACATCCAAGGCTTAACTCCAGAGAGACTCAGGTTAGTTCCCTTTCCCTTCTCCTTGAAAGATAATGCTAAACTATGGTATAATTCTTTGCCTGCAGATTCCATCCATACTTGGGAAGAATTAGCCACCAAGTTTCTGAAGAAGTTTTTCCCAGCCCAAAGGACAAGACAGCTTAAAAGGGAACTTCAAATGTTCCAGCAAAGAGATGGAGATCTTTTCTTTGAAGCATGGGATCACTTCAATTCATTGCTTCTAAAGTGCCCACATCACAACATCCCCCAAGATAATTAGGTACAAATTTTCTACGAAGGTTTAGATGATAGTAACAAAGGGATGGTTGATTCAGCTTGTGGATGAGCACTTACGGAAAAGAGTAGTGAGGAAGCAATGGAGCTTTTTGAAACGTTAAGTGAGCATTCCCAACAATTCTGCTATAGAGGAAGGCGAGGAGTAAAGAGTAAGGGTATGTATGAAGTGAACTTCCATGGGGGATCTCCAAATCAGATGGCTATTGTGGAGAAGAAGTTGGATATAATCGTCAAGGCCATGATTGCTCAGAACATCTCACCTGTTCAAAAGGACACACCAATTCAGGTATGTGCTATATGTTCCCATTTAGATCATACTACTGAAATGTGTCCTTTATCTCCGTTTGTAGAGCAAGAAGAGGTGAATTATGTGGGACAAAACAATTACCCCCACAAGAACAATCCATACTCCAACACCTACAATCCAAGATGGTGCAACCATCCCAATTTCTCTTGGAGTAACAATCAAGGACAGTAGAAGCGGCCCCAACTAGCAAGCCAACCAACTCAAGAGTCAAAGCTGAACCAACTGGAGAATATGATACACAACCTGGTGAGTTCACAATAGCAATTTACGGCTGATCAAAAACAATTCAATACAAAGACTGATCAAGTCATCCAAAGACTGGAAATGCAAATGTGGCAAATGGCAAAGGAGATGAGTGAAAGGAAGCAGGGAGAATTTCCAACCCAAACAATACCTAATCCAGGGAGTCACTAGCAACTGAAAGTAGTCACAGTTCTCAAGAATGGTAAAATCATTGGAACTGAAGAGCCACCTCAAGCATCTCTAGATGAAGCATCAACTTCCAAGGTAAACAAAATGGAGAAGGTGAATGCACCACCCTTCCCTCAAAGGTTAGTCAAACCAAAGAAAGATAAGCAACTCATGGATATCTTTAAGACTTTGAAGAAAGTAGAAATCAATATTCCTTTGTTAGATGCAATCAAACAGATTCCTTCTTATGCTAAATTTTTAAAGGATTGTTGCACTAACAAAAGGAGATTTCAGGAGCATGAGATAATGGCCCTTACAAAAGAGGTAGTGCAGTTTTGTTGAGAAAATTACCACCAAAGCTAACAGATTCGGGTAGTTTTACCATTCCTTGCAGGATAGGAGACAATCTCTTTGAGCATGCATTGCTGGATCTGGGAGCAGGGGTCAATTTGTTGCCTTACATGGTATATGAAAAGCTGGGTTTGGGGGAGCTTCAACCAACCTCTGTCATTTTGCAATTAGCAGATAGAAGCATCAAAAGACCAAGAGATATACTTGAGGATGTGTTGGTAAAGGTAGGTACATTTATTTTACCTGTTGACTTCATTGTGTTAGATGTGGAAGAATCTCCTATGCCATCACCCTTGCCAATCATCTTAGTAAGACCCTTTATGAGAACTGCTGATACTACAATAGGTGTGAAAAAGGGTACTGTAAGTATGAAGGTGAATGGTGAAATAATAGAATTCAAAATATTTGATGCAATGAAATTACCACATGATAAGATAGAGTGTTTTGATGTTTGTATGATCCAAGGTGTTAGTGAGCCAGTTTTGCAAGACCCACAGAAAGATCCAGTAAAGACCCCCCTCACTCATAAATTCACAAGTCAGGACACTCGGCCAGCCTATGCAGATGTTACTGAGGACATCAGTGGAGCAAAGTAACCTTTTTAAGCCTGTCCACCATATCCAAGTACCAAAAGAAAGCTGCAGCAAGATGAATGGGATGACTTGAGGTATGAAGAAAATAAGGACACTAAGCACCACAAGAAAAGACCTAAGGACCATCATCACAGAACACATATCAAGAAGGAGTTCTATGAGGGACCGAAATTGTTGACCTATAAAGAAAGTCATGTACCTGCACCACCAAGGGCACTTGAGCCACATTTTATGGAGCTCAAGTGCAACTCTCCACAATAGGGACATTGTAGTTACAAGTAGAAGCGTTTGAGCAGTCCAAGAGCTCAAGCGCATCTACTCAGAACAGTGGTACTGAGGCCACTAAAGGCGGTAAATTTTTTCATCTTTGTTTCCCATCATATCAATTTCTTTACTTTCCATGTGTTCTCACTTATCCTTTTTGTTTCCTTTTTATTTCAGAACATTATAGTACATTATGCATTGAAAAAAAAAAAAAAAGAGAGAGAAAAAGAATTATGCCATGGTTGTTCATTCTAATGGGGATTTCAGTAGATTTTGAGATATGGAGACATTACACATTGGAAAGATTTGGAAGCCCCATAATTTTGTGTTAATTCACTTTACACTGTTTCAAATTTGTGATATTTTAGCATGTCCTTTGTAAGCAATTGCACTTTGAGGTTCCAATCCATTGTGAAGATGGAGTTCATCTTTTTAAGCTTGCTAATGAATGAAAATCATGATCTTGAAGTGATGCTTTAATTTTTGGAATAACATGAACTCTGCATGATGTTTGTGGGTAACATTTCTGGAAAACCTTCACGAGACTTCACTCATTCTTTAGGGAATTCCTAAGGGTTTAAAAGGCTTGTTGCATATGCTAAATGCAATCGTACATCCCACAAAAGATGGATTTATCTTCTTGTTCTTTGTTTTTCATTTCTGTTTTTAGTTTTGTATTGCTAAGGGACTAGCAATATGTAAGTTTAGGGGTGTGTTAAGTGCCAAAATACTCATATTTTTAGCCCTTAACTTACATGTTTTAATCCTTTAGCTTTAGTTAATTAGGCCATTTTAGTTCTTTTAGGTATTTTCTTTGATTTTCTAGGTCATTGGAAGAAAAAGAAGCAATCTCAGAACTTTTGGACTTAAAAAGAGCTATTTTGGATTTTGGCATGCTCTGGTAGAGCGATCGATCGTAGGGTAATTACGATCGAGCGCACTATAGGCGAGGATGGCACATTGCAAGGCAACCACGATCGAGCGCAAGTACCAAGAGGATCGATCGCAGACCTACGATCGATTGCACACGGGCTGCGATCGAGAACACCCGTGCGTGATGGCCAAATCAACCGCCAGCCTTAATAAAGAAAGAGCAACTTTTAAGGTTTGGTAGCTTAGTGCTAACTAGGGCTCAAAACCTACAATTTTTAGGGTTTCTAGAGTATTCCTAAAGGTCTATAAATAGACCCTTAAGCCTTTAGAATAGACATACTTTCCAAGGAGAATAATTGGAGCTCTTCAAGTTCAAGTTTCGGGTTTATTCTTTTCCTTTCTTTTATTTTATTTTATGATGATGTTTAACATCAAACTTATGTGTAACTAATTTCTTTAGTAGGGCTAGATTGAAGCCCTAGTTATGTTTAGTTGATATTCAATATTGGCACCCTCGTGATGATCGTGTTGTGATATTTAACTTGATTAATGCCTGCATTCATGAATTCCTCACATGTGTGTGCCTGATCAACATATTCATGTGGTATGGACTAGTTAGTTAAATCGATTTGGATGACCGAGTCCTGGGTTTAACATAAGTAACAAAAGATATCTACACTGGGTTCTTGGGTTAATCAACATGGGGAACTGGGAGTAGACACCCATGCCCTAGGCCTCATGTGTTTGTCGATTTCCACAGTTTTATGCTTTCTTAAAGAATAATTTAGTAGACACCCATGCTAAATCCTTTAAGAAGGAAAAGAATTAGAGTAGACACCCATGCCTAATTCATTGCTTAGGAAAATCAATAGCTTAAGGAGTAGATACCAATGCCCTTAGGTTGACAAACATTAGATA
This sequence comes from Corylus avellana, assembly GCF_901000735.1. Lineage (NCBI taxonomy): Eukaryota > Viridiplantae > Streptophyta > Magnoliopsida > Fagales > Betulaceae > Corylus > Corylus avellana. Next base: position 17,639,081 of record NC_081545.1, on the reverse strand, counting down.
TTCATAACATGATCAAAACATTGGCATATTGATATATTAGCTAATTATAATTAGTGGTGGATATCAAAGCCCTACCTTTTATCATTATCAACTCAAACTCAATCTTTGTTTTATTTTACTTTTGGAATTGATTTTAAGAAAAATTTAGCAATCCTCGTGGTAATGACCCCGTATTTGCACACTATGCTACTGTGTTCACCTCGTACACTTGCGGGTAAAACATCCAATTATTTGCCTATTAATTTAGGTAGATAATTGTGAACAACAATTCCCTACTCCTAGATCCAGTAATGCCCTTTCAAAAAGATGGTCTCCTATCCTGCAAGGAATGGTAAAACTACCTGGATCTTTTAGCTTCAGTGGTAGTTTGCTTAACAACACCGCACTTACCTCCTCTATTAAGGCCACTATCTCATGCTCTTGAAATTTCCTTTTATGAGTGCAACAATCCTTTAAAATTTAGCATATGAGGGAATTTGGTTAATTGCATCTAATAAAGGAATGTTAATCTCTACTTTCCTCAAGGTCTCAAAAATGTCAAGAAGCTGTTTTTCTTTCTTTGGCTTTACTAACCTTTGAGGGAAGGGTGGTACATTCACCTTCTCCATTTTACTTACCTTGGATGTTGAGGCTTCATCTGGAAATGCTTGAGCTGTCTCTTCAATTCCTCTAACCTTTCCATTTCTGAGAGTTGTGGCAACTTTCAATTGCTGGTGACCACCTAGATTAGGTATTGTTTGGGATGGAAATTCACCCTGCTTTCTTTCACTCAGCTCCTTAGCCATTTGCCCCATTTGTACTTCCAGTCTCTGAATAGCTTGCTCGTTCTTTGCATTAGCTTGTTGTTGCACAAGCATAAATTGTTGTACTAGACTTTCCAGGCCATTCTTCTTCGGCTCCTAAACTGGTTGGACTGCTTGTTGGGGACTCCTCTGCTGCCGTTGAGGGTTTTGAGCATTCCAATTGTTACTCCATGAGAAATTGGGGTGGTTGTGCCACCCTGGATTGTAGGTGTTGGAGTATGGATTGTTCTTGGGAGGAAAATTGTTTTGTCCCATATAGTTCGCTTGCTCTTGATCTACAAATGGATACAAAGGACAAGTCTCAGTGGTGTGATCAAAATGAGAACATATGGCGCATACCTGGAGTTGTGCGTCTTGTTGATTAGGTGAGATGTTCTAAGCAGTCATGGCTTTGACAATCATATTTAGCTTTCTTTCCATAGCAGCCATCTGATTTGGAGATCCACCATTTAGGTTCACTTCATACATGCATTTACTTTTTACTCCTCGCCTTCCTCTGGAACAGAATTGTTGGGAATGCACTTATTGTTTTGAAGAGCTCCATGGCTTCCTCACTGCTTTTTTCCATAAATGCACCTCCACAACCTAAATCAACCATCCCTTTGTTAGTGTCATCTAACCCTTCATAAAAAATTTGTACCTGATCATCTTGAGAGATGTTGTGATGTCGGCACTTCAGAAGCAGCGCATTGAAGTTGTCCCATGCCTCGAAGAAAAGATCTCCATCTCTCTATTGGAACGTTTGAAGTTCCCATTTAAGCTACCTTGTCTTTTGAGCTGGGAAAAACTTCTTTAGGAACTTAGTGGCTAACTCTTCCCAAGTATGGATGGAATCTGCAGGCAAGGAATCGTACCACAATTTAGCATTATCTTTCAAAGAAAAAGGAAAGAGGACTAACCTGAGTCTCTTCGGAGTTAGGCCATGTATGTGCTAAAGCTTGCATAGATCAAGGAATTCCTTAAGATGCGAGTTAGGATCCTCAGTAGCAATGCCCTTAAAGTGAGTCAATGCATTGAGCATCTGTGGGGATATATAATAATTGTCTTCCACCTCTGATTGATAGGCTATGCATGATGGCTGGTTGAGGTTTTTTGGGATGAAAGCCTGTTTCATCCGTCTTCGCACTAGTGGTGGGTTCTCCTATAGTGGTCTTTGCACTAGTGGTGGGTTCTCCTGCAGATCTTCTATTGTTTCCTCAACTTCTTCCTCTTCTTCTGTGTCAGAGTTGTCTATAGGCCTTTGTCAAATTGTCCGCTCAATTTCAGGATCAAGTGGAAGGATGATTGAGTTTTGAGATCGATGACCTTGCATAAGATGATTTGCTTCTGCAGTCACAGCAGCTTCAGTGCTGCTGTCCGGATACTCCCTGGAACTGCGCTCGATCTCAGGTTAGTGCGCTCGATCACACTTGGTCTCCGCTCGATCGCAGTAACAGAATGTTGGATGCCACAAACTGAAACAAAGCAAAAAACAAAAAAATTAAATTAAATTAAATTAAATTAAAAATTAAAAAATTAAAAAATTAAAAAATTAAAAAAAATTAAAAAAAAAAAGGGAAAAATATTTTTTATTTTTGATAAAAACAGAATTAAAAATTAAAAATTAAAATAATGAAATTAAAGGAAAATAATTCTAAACAAAATTTGCCGCAATCCCCGGCAACGGCGTCAAAAACTTGTTGTGCAAATATCTACCTAAATTAATAGGCAAATAATTGTACGTTTTACTCGCAAATGCACAAGATTAATATTGTAGTATATGGTGCAAATACGAGATCATTCCCACGAGGATTACTAAATTTTGCTTAAAATAAATTCTGTAACAAAACAAAGATTGATTTTGAGTTGATAATAATAAAAAGCCAGTTAACCTGCTCTCCGCAGCCCTGTCCGGACATGTAGAACCCCCTGTCTCGACACCATTTCTAGAAACTCGAATTTACTCCCCATGTCTAGACACGAATGTTGGGTCCGAACCGTACGATTGTGTTCTGACTCCTTGGGGCCCCTGTATGCTCACATTTGCATGAGTTCTCCTCATGAAGTCCCAAGCACTCCTATCTACATTATCCTCCCCAACTTGGAGAGAATTATCCCTCGAATTTGCATCCTCATCTAAAGAATCCCCTATGAATGGTACAAGGTGCTTGATATTAAAGACATTAGACGTCTTGATATGGCTAGGCAACTTCAATCGGTAGGCATTCGGATTGATCTTTTCTATAATTTCTACTGGTCCAATCTTGCAGGCAGCCAGCTTATTGTATTCTCCCACCGGGAATCTATCTTTCATCAGCACGGCCCACACAAAATCCCCCTCTTCAAACTCTAGGGCACGTCGCTTATTGTTCGCATTTGCCTTGTACTACGCTATTGACTCTTGCAGGTTCTTAATGGTCAACTTGTGGCCCTCCTATATCTGTGCAATTAGGTCTTCAGCTTTTGCATGTGTTTGCCTTAAATCAGGAATAGGAACCAAACCCAATGGGGCACAAGGATTAGTCCCATCTATGATAGTGAATGGGCTAAGGCCAGTGCTCCAGTTGGTTGAACGGTTGAAGGCAAACTCAACTTGGAACAATTTCTGATCCCATGACTTGAGGTGTTCCCCCACCAAGCTCTAAAGTATGGCTCCCAATGATTGGGTAACGACCTTTGTTTGCCCGTTCGTCTGTGGATGGTAGGCACTGCTGAAATCGAGCTTTATGGGCGACAATTGCCACAAACACCGCCAAAGTGGCTGAGGAATCTCGTGTCACGATCAGAGACTATGGACAATGTAGCCCATGGAGGCGGTAGACCTCTCGAAAATACAACCATCCATACTTGGGAAGAGTTAGCAAGCAATGAAATGCACTATCATAGAGAATCTATCAACAACCACAAAGATGAAGTCATTACCTTTCTGGGTCCTAGGTAAGCCCAACACGAAGTCCATGCTCACGTTGGTCCATGGCCCTTCCGGAATAGGAAGGGCCATATACAACCCGGTATTAGTAGCCAACCCCTTGGACACTTGACATACTTGATAGCTTTTCACAAATCTATCCACTTCTTTCCGCATGCTCGGCCCATAGAACTTGTCCACCACTAGTTGTAGTGTTTTATCCCGCCCGATGTGACCTTTATTATGGCGCTCATGGATAATCTTCAACCGTAGACTACCTTCCGGAATGCATAGTTGAGTGTCTTTAAATAGGAACCCATTATGCAGCCCGATGTCTCCCCACACTCCTGATGACACATCCTCAACAATAGGACCAAAATACCGATCAATAAACAGAGAATCTTTTAATAATTCAAAAGCTAATACCTCCAAATCCATGGTGGTCAATAGTGATGTTTTTCGGCTGAGGGCGTCGGCCACTTTGTTCAATGCTCCCGACTTGTGCTTGATGGTGAAGGAGAATTGTTGTACAAAGGCGGCCCATTTAGCATGCCAAGATGACAACTTATCTTGACTATTGAGTGTTTTAATGCTTTGTGGTCTGAGTGCAAGATGAAGTCGTTGTAGGTGAGGTATGAACTCCAATGTTTCAGTGATTGCACCAATGCGTAGAACTCAATATCATAAGTGCTATAGTTGAGTTGTGCACTCTTCAATTTCTCACTGAAATAGGCCACCGATTTGCCCTTTTGGCTGAGTACCGCTCCAATGCCTATCTTTGAGGCATCACAATGCAACTCAAAAAGTAAGTCAAAGTTTGGAAGGATTAGTAATGGACCTTTGGTCAATTTGACTTTGATCAACTCGAAGGTGGTAGTGGCTGCTTCACTCCATGAGAATTTTCCCGTTTTCATACACCCTGTAATTGGCGCCAATATGGTGCTAAAATTTTGAATAAAGTGCCGATAAAAAGATACCAACCCATGGAAGTTGCGTACATCATGTAGTGTAGTGGGAAGAGGCCAATCTCAGACCGCTGCTACCTTTGACTCATCCACCGCTAAACCATCTTTGGACACCACATATCCAAGGAAAAGGATTGAGTCGGTCATGAAGGAACACTTAGCCAAGGCTGCATAAAATTTCTCCCTGCGCAAAACACGTAGTACCTCCCGTACATGTTAAATGTGTTCCTCAGGGGTGGAGCTATATATAAGGGTGTCGTCAAAGTAGACGACTACAAACTTCCCGATAAATGGGCTAAACGCCTGATTCATAACCCTCATGAAGGTGCTAAGAGCATTAGATAAACCAAACAACATCACCAACCATTCGTAGAGTCCTTCTCGTGTCTTGAACGCGGTCTTCCATTCATCACTAACCCGTACCTTAATTTGATGGTACCCACTCTTCAAGTCGAGTTTGGTGAATATCGTTGCCCCACTCAATTGATCCAATAAGTCATCCAAATGAGGAATAGGAATCTGTACCTTACTGTGATCTTATTGATAGCACGATTGTCGACACACATCCTCCATGATCCATCCTTCTTGGGCATAAGCAAAGCTGGAATTGCACATGGGCTCAAGCTCTCCCGAATATGCCCTTTGGATAGTAGTCCCTCTACTTGTCACCTCAACTCTTCCTGCTCCTTGGGGCTCATGCAGTAGTGTGGTCTATTGGGTAGACTAGACCCAAGAACCAAGTTGATTTGGTGTTGAATGTCACAACGAGGCGGTAGCTCTTCAGGTAATTCTTCCAGGAACACATCAGAAAATTCCTTTACCAACTTCTTAATTGTTTTCAGTACCACTCCCGTGGTAGTGCACTCCTTTCCATATAACATATACACCTGATCAGAGTCAAGCATCTCCTTGATGAACTCCGGTTTTGCCAAGAGAGTTTGGGCCGCCTCTTTAAGAGGTTTTGGTCCATCTCCCGGGTTCGGTACGAGTGTTAGCTTTACATTATCAAGCAAAAGCTATAGGTACTTTTCCTTCCGTCATGGTGAGCATTCCTATCATATTGCCATGGCCTCCCTTGCAATAAGTGGCACATGTCCATTGCCACCACATCACACAATGTTTTGTCCTTATACTTAGACCCAATTGAAAAAGTCACAAGGCAACGTTTAGATACTACTGCCTTGTTTCCCTTCTTGAGCCACTCCAAGTGGTATGGTGTAGGGTGTTTCTCCATGTTGAGGACCAACTTCTGGACTGCTTCCTCTGCTACCACATTCTCACAACTGCCCTCATCAATGATGAGCTTGCATACTTCACCCCCAATAGTGCAAGTTGAGTGGAAAAGATTGTGGTGCTACCCATCGTCACCTTTTGCTTTCCGAGGTGTAAAACAAATCCTTCTCACTAAAAGGAAAGGACCGTCATCTCCGGTAACAAATTCTTCCTCGACCTCCCCATAGTTGTCGAAGGTTGTTTCTTGCTACTCTTTGTGACCTTGCTCATCGAAGGTGTCTCTCGAGTCAAGAAGTAGACCCTTACTGTACTTTTTCCCCTTACGGCAATCCACCATCCAATGTCCTGGTTCGCCACATCGAAAGCACTTAGGCCCACTAGTTCTTGCAACTCGGCTAGGTGTTCCCGGTGTAGTTGGAGCCCTACTTTGATTTAGGGTTTACGTGGTGCTTCAAGCCGTGAATGGCCCACTTGATCGGTTGGTGCTTCCCCCGGATCCATGGCCAAATACTCCAAGAGGCCCTCGTGAGGCTGTTTTCTCTAGCAATAGCGCCCTTTGATGGGCCTCCGACACATTATGGGGATCAAAGAGGTTTAAAGAATCCTGAATTTGTTGAGCAAACCTCCAATGTATCGGGACACTAGTTGATTGTCGGTCTCAGCTAGATCAGCACGCATTAAACACATGTAGAATTCTTCCGTCATTCATCCGTAAACTTCGAACATTGGGTTAAATTCTGTAGCCGTTGATACATGGTTCGGTTATAATTGTAGGGTAAAAAGGCTAGCCGCATGTACTTCAATAGTTTCTCCCAACTATTGATCTTCCTCTTGCCATTCCACACTCTTGATTGCTTCAATTGTTGCCACCATGCCGCTGCTCTTCCCCGAAATTTGGTTGCGACCAAAGAAACTCGTTGACCCTCTGGCACCCCTTTGAAATCAAGAATTTCTTCAACTGCTGCTACCCAATCCAAAAATTCTTCGGGTTGGTGACCCCCTTGGAATTCTGGAATATCGAGTTTGAAACCGGACTCCCACCAATTGGCATGAGCTTGTACAAGGGGGTTGACGCCCGTACACTCCACGCTCCGCAAAAGGGTTCTCGGATCCATCCCCATCACTTTGTTCGTCGTCCTCCTCCGAGTCATATGGTTAGGGTATATGTCGATGTCCTCTACAACCACCCCTGTCGGCCAATTGTTTGGTGAGGGCCTCAATTTGTTCCCTCATAGTCGTAAATTGTGCCTTCGAGTGTTGTTGATAAGCCGCCGCTTGTTCTTCACGAGCCGTCTTCTCCTAATTATACATGTCTTCCAAGTTTGCATAGCGGTTACCCTTTACCCTTGTGTTTGGCGTCGCCATAGAAAGAAACTTGGGCTCTGATACCAACTGATGCAGCGTAGGATTATGATAGACAAGAAAAGCAGCAAGTAGAAGGGATAAATATTCCTAAGATTGTGAGACTATCAACAAATCAGAGAAATCTTCTATAAACAATAGATACTATCTAGGGTTTAAAGGAAAATAATGAAGAAACTCAACTCTAAGTATTCTTATCGAAGAAAACCAAATAATAATCATAAACTGCGTTCTTGGGGCTATAAAACATGTATTTATAGACCCCCAAAACCTAAACCTAAAGAAAATACAACTTAAGGTTGGATTTGTAAACCTACGAGGGGTGTCCAAACAGGACATACCCCGTGTTCGGACATGTAAACAAATGTCCATAAAAATAACATTGTAACACCCCCAATCTGATTAGGGCTAGGTTTGTCACTTTTTCTCTAAAATCATGCAAAGATCTATAAGGCCTATCATAGTACTTAATTTTAAAGGATATGATAAACATATAAAAATTTTATCACGAAATATGATAAATAGTGAAATTCGAAAATGATAATTCTTAGTTGCATAATGTCAAATTATGATCACAGTTCTTATTACACTTATTACAAATAGTTGATACAAAAATATTATAAAATTAATAATTGTTCCCGCCTCCATTCTGACCTTCTATTCCAGTGTGCTCTTTACCTAAAAACAATAAATAACACTGAATGAGCCCAAAGGGGCCTAGTAAGAAAAATCCACAACCATGAATAGTTTTACTCCTTGTTCCCAGTTTTAAAAATCGGAACAGCATAAAATATATGTTCCTAGTTTTGAAATCGGAAATCACATAAATTATATACATAGCCAGTAACAATAAAACATCATCATAAATCATCAATGCGATTATTTTTAGTTATTATCTCATAATAGGGCCCATGTACACTGTTACCCTCGTGTACTAGGGTTGTGTGACCCTTACGACCTGGGATGAGATACTGTGGCCACAGCCCCTTCCCCTTGGCCAGCCGATTAACTAAAGGTGCACTCAGCGTGGCAAAAATGATAGAACCACCTTCGGGCAAAGCCTCTTTCAACGGTTGCGCCTCCATCCTAAGCATCAGTACCGAACTCATTTCTTTCTTTATCTCTTGGGGCCAAAAATACTCTCCTCCATACATGTGCCCTTATTTTATAAACATTTAGCGCATCTCTTGTACTTCTCTTGATGCATCTTAGGGCAATATGTAGGAGGGTTTATCATCATTCTTATTTCTTATAATCTTCATCATTTCTCAATTTCTTTTCTCAAAATGGAAACTTTTCCAAATATAAACTTATTGTATTTAGAAAGCATTTAAAAGAAATAGAAGCTTTTTAAATAATTCATTTAGAAATTTTTCATGCATGCAACATATCTTCATGATGGTAAATAAAATAATTATTTATAGTTTAATACAAGAATATTTAAATAGCATGACATGAAGTAATTTTAGAAGGGATAGTGAATTTACTTACTTCTAGACTTAAGCTAAAAAGTGGTCTGAAGAATCTAGTTGCTCCAATCCGACTAACACCACTAGTATATTTTCTGAAACTAATTTCTCAAGTCCATTCTCTCTCGTGCTCTTTCTTTCTTGTTGCGCTTTGTCTCCCCCTTTCTCTCTCTGCTCTGTGTAAACACTCTCAGAAAGAAGAAAGACCGAGTAGATAGCGGAAGAAGGAAGAATATGTGAAAAAGAAGGGAGATAAGTGGTGAAATTGTGAAGGGGGAAGCTCTATTTATAGGAAAAAACCAAATGCTATTCTACCTTTCATTTACAATTCTACCTTCTACTATTCCACCTACCAAATACTATTATACCTACCATTAACTATTCTACCTTCCACTACTCTTCTATCTACTATTTACTATTCTACCTACCAAATACTATTATCCCTACCATTAACTATTCTACCTTCCATCACTATTCTATCTACCATATGATACTCTTTCTACCAATTACTATTCTATTATTCCACAAATTACCATTCTCTAGTTACCACTTTCCGTAAATTCATATAACACCTTAGATTCCTCAAGAACTAAATTCATTGTCTACGATGAATATTAAAATAATCATTACCAAATACATATCTATAAAATAGACTTTAAAAATTTGGGGCGCTACAAACACCAAATCAGCTATCCCTTAAAGCTAACTTTCCTTAAAATGTATAAAATGTATCATTATACTATCATATCTCTTAAAGTCACCAACTAAATTATCAAGCTATAATCTATCCTAAAACTTAGGATGTAATGATCTCAAATAAAAATTCATTCCTATAATACTCATATAATCCATAAATTCTTCAAGAACAAATCTCATCACTTAATATAAATATTAAAATAATGTTATCTTCAAATTAATATCTTTAAATGAGGATTTTAAATCTGGGGTGCTACAAACATAGAGCCGTCTAGATGGCTAGAAGGCCTGTCCGGATGGGAGTTTCTGCAACTCCAGAACACAACCCTGTCCGAACAGATAGAGACCCTGTCCAGATTGGGTTCCAATAACCTCCTCTCTGCAGCCCTGTCCGAACACCATTTCCTGAAACTCGAATTTACTCCACATGTCCAGACACAAATGTCGAGTCCAGACCTTGCGATCGTGTTCTGACTCCTTGGGGCCCCTGTATGCTCACATCTGCCCGAGTTCTCCTCATGAAGTCCCAAACACTCCTATCTACATCACATATGCAAATTGATGAGAATGCAAAATGTTAAACTTTTCTCCCTTAATGTTTAGTCTTTTATACTTATTTGGTGCCTAAATGTACTCATTATTCTTTTATTTTGATTTAGGATGCAAATGGAGGCATTAAATGCAAAAGAAAGCTAATTGGGCGGTTTTGGACAGTTTCGACATCGCTTCGTAATCTGGGCCTAACTCTCTCATCCAAGCTCCGATTAAGATGATTCAAGATTCTATGGAACACCAAGAAAAAGTTCTACAACTTTCATGTTTTGAGTTTTGAGAGATACTGAACACATCAAGGTCGAAATCGGGCTTGAAGTTGCGGCATCTACACTGTTGACGTTCTGGAATGTTCCTTAGCATGCAAATCTAATATGTGGATCTGATGCAGTTTATTTGTGGAAGTTTTGATCTGGTGCACGAAAATTCCAGCTGCAAATACCACCTTCTTAGTTATATTAGTACTTTATTTTATTTTTAATATTTTCCTTAATTAGTCAAATTTGGACATTGTTATTTTAGGATAATATTTAGAATATTTTTCTAGGAGATTTTGGAAGCTTCTAGTATAGGGCAAAAAGGTGTATAAATAGGGGAATCATTAGACTAGAAGAGCATCTTCTCCCCTCTTCTCTAACTTCTCCTTTGAGTTTTAATCATGGCCTTGCGCGGCTAAACTTTCATAATTGGTCGAAGGAAATGGAAGCCTCGGAATCAATAAAACTATGAGATCTAATTTGTTTTTGTTGTTCAATTTATGCTTTGAGTATTGGATGTTCTTCAGTGCCTATTTTTATGATTGTCTCGTTTAATTACTAGGAGGCCTACTAGTTTATTATTCGTTACAATCTACTGCTAGGTTAGATATCAAATCCGTAATTGTTTGATCCCTCCAATTTATGAAGCAACTAAGATTTAATGATTTGCTGCGTCAGAAATTATTAGATTTTAGGAAGAATGTTCGACGAAATTAAATGCAACCGCTTGTGCTTGTGTTGTTTAGCTTCATCGATCTCTCTAATTCTTAAAGCTGCTACTAGATTAAACCCTTAGCGCTTGTCTTGGGTTGTTTAGTAGTTAAGGTTAATTAGATCGTTTGTTTTCTAATTAATTGCGACTAAGGAGAGATAGGAAAATAGTTCCAACGGTGAATATTCAAAGTATGAATTGATATATATTTGCATCGATGATCAGTTGTAAAATTCCGATGGTGGATGTTGACTTAGACCAATGTTTGTTCTTTTGATTGATTTCAATATTTTAATTTGAATTGTTCCTTAGTTGTTCTTCTTAAAATTGTTTTCGTTATACTAAAACCCCCCATCCTTGTTCACGTAGCATAAAATTAGGCTAAATACTCTCCGTGGGATCGACCCTTACTCGCACTACTACATGTATTTTTAGAAGTATAGGTTTTATTTTTGGGTGCCTACGACAGCACACCACAAATCAAAATTTTGCACAGCAGAAAGGAATCATTTTCCCATATCCAAGAAAAATTTTATGAAGAACATACTAAGAACAAATTGCTATTTAAAAATAGCAAGAGCAAGAAAAACTTACTTTGAAGATCAATGGCCACTTCTTGGCTTTTGACAAAAGCATTTTTCTTTCGTTCTTCAAGAACACGAAAGATTGTAACCTCTAGATATTCTCACAAATGACTGATTATAACCAAGAGAGTGTGGGCTCTTGCTTGGCTCCTCAAATCTTAAACTTTTGTTCTTTGTGAGTTAACACAAAGAACTAATATAATTTTCAAAGAGTTTCTAAAAATATGTATCAAGATAACTTGATTGAATGATTTGAGAGTCCTAGGCTCATCTCTATTTATAGTTATAGCTAGAGAGAGAATTTTCAGATCTTAGCAATGTGGGATAAGGAGCAAAAGAAGAGTCCAAGTGGGACTAGGACACAGTGGTGGATGGCTAGGGTTTCTCCTAGCCTTCCACCACATTGCCATATGGCCAGGGAGATCTCCTTTCCTAAGGAGCTTGGCCTAGGATTTAATGCCAGACCCTTTCTCTTGAAGCCCAACGCATAGGGCTAGGAATTTAAATATATTCCATATAAAACACTTAAATATATTCTTATGCCTTCATGCTTTATTTAAATCTATGGGTTTTATCCCAAGCAAAATTTAAATATATTCTCTAGCCCATGTTTTAATTAAATAAAACACTTAGCCTAAACATAATAAGAGAGCCTTTTATATGGGTAACATAGATATCAGCTTGATGAGGGACCTAAAGCAAAAAAATAATTATTCGTTACGTGATAATATTTTAATCACAATTAATTCCACTAAATAATTGTGATTGTACTCCAATAAATATTTTTACTAAAAAAAATTAATTCCTTCGACTTAATAATGACTTGTGATTCCTCCATGAAATCTTTCATAGCAGAATTAAGGCTAAGGATATTGCCACTTAATTCTTTACCTCTTTTCCTTAAGTCACTAATTTTACGATATTCTCATAATGTGAAAATCACATATATATTTTGATGTACCAACCAAAGTACTCTGGCCAGAGACTTGAGAACAATATCCATAAAATCTATCTCAAGGGGAAATCTCTTATCTCCTTGTCTACCTCACAAAAGATTTAGATTTCTTCTTGAAGTCTGTGTTCTCAAAATGTTCAAATGTTATTACCTAGCGTATTAAGTTCTATTGACCGACGGTAGGTCTCACTCTTAGATACATCTAAGTAATCAAAATTTTCACATTTGGGTTCACGAACTTCTTAGAATTTAGAACAAAAGTCCAAATAAGCCTTTTAAGGAGTTTAGTGTCTTTTCTCAATATACAATATTTTTCATAAAAAGACAACTCCTTGGTCCATTCAATGCTTTAGGGACTCAGCACACTATACATCAATCCCGAAGATACCACTTAGCTCGATCAAGGTAGCTCACCAACATTCGATGTGTAATAGTCTTATCAAAATAGAATGTTTACTTCCATTTACTAACTGCGAACTTTAAACTTTTAAGGATACAAGGATTTATGGACTAAGACCTTGTATGATAACAATGTTACTCACACCCTTATCCAGATTCAATGTAATCGTAGGACCTTTCACATGCTTGATGAACATTAGGTAATAGGCATGTAAAGTATAATATATGCCATAGCTCAATAATGATTTAATGAATAAACATCATATTCATTATCAACATGGAATGTCTCCATGGATTATAAAATCACAGGGATTATGGGCATAATCCAAACAAAATTCTCCCTAGGCCATGCAGCTCCCTACCTTGGGAGCTGAGTCTACGATTTAATCCCCTCCTTTCTCCTATCCAATGCATAGGGCCACAGAAAAATTCCGTGGCCTTATGCGCCCCATGCTTGATTAGTCCTATGGGTTTTATCCCAAGCCCAATCTCATACATACTCTCTAGTCCATGTTTTAAAGAAATAAAACATTTGGCCCAGTAAATAAGAAAGCCTAAATATGATAACTTATATTAGCTTGGTGACGGACCTAAAGGGGAAAATAATTATTGGCTTAAATATTTACGGAATCATGTCTCCCTGACATTTGTTATGAGATAATATTTTAATCACAATTAATTTTACTAAATAATTATGACTGCACTTGATGCAGGAGAATAATAATAATAAAGTAGATTTATTATTTATGTTTTAGTTTTCCTTTTTCAATAAGGATTGGGTTTTTCCTTTCTTATTAGGATTTGCTTTTCCTTTTCCTATTGGGATTTGTTTTCCTTTTCCAATTAAGTTTGCTTTTTCTTTTCCTTGTTGGTTTAGGAGGTGCCTAGCCTATATAAAGGCATCTAGTCTTTGTTGTTTTTCAATCCAGTTTATACTATCAATTAAATTTAAGTCTTTCAGAGTTATTTCTCTGTTTGCTTATTTGGGGCACTTAGGGATTTTCTCTTCCCTACTTGTTATTTTCTCTCTTCCTGAATTCCCTTTTCTATCTTCAAATCTTAGTTTCTGCTGCTTTTATACGCTGTCAGAACAATCCTAGTTCTACCCGGCGTCAGTTGGTATCAGAGCTTAGCGTCTTCTTGGGGTGAATTTTTCATCAGTTTTTATGGCTGGAGGTCGTGGTCTGGTC
>NC_081545.1:17368757-17624917 GCF_901000735.1 Corylus avellana | reverse complement strand
AAGTAGAAGATGAGGAAGAAAGAATTGAAGAAGAAAACCTGGGTATAGTAGATACAACGACAATTTTATTTCATCTGCAAATAAATCGTTTTTTTTTTCGTCCAAAAAAAAAATAGGCATAGACCATGAAATAGGTTTTTATTTTATTAATTTCTATACTAAACGAATGGAGAATAATAAATCAAAGAAATCCGGATCGGAAGGCCAAGAGCAGAAATAGAGTTATTTAATAAAAATGTGGAAAGATTTCGAGTATCATTTTCATTTAAAATCCTTCTTAATAAAAAATAAAAGTTAGATGAAATATATATATATATAAAACAAAATAATAATAATAATAATAATTAAATCCAATAAAAAAAATAAAAGAATTTCTGACGTGCAACATATGGCACGTCAGAAAGTTCTAACGCTATATGTAAGCACGCCGAGAATTTCGCTTGCCATATTGGACACGTCGTATCTCTATATATATATATATATATATATATATATATATATTCAATATCATGTTTTTTTTTTAATAGAAACTAATATAATGATAGAAATGTGTACTAAATGATCAAGTACATGCATATTGATGCAGGAGAATAATAATAATAAAGTAGATTTATTATTTATGTTTTAGTTTTCCTTTTTCAATAAGGATTGGGTTTTTCCTTTCCTATTAGGATTTGCTTTTCCTTTTCCTATTAGGATTTGTTTTCCTTTTCCAATTAAGTTTGCTTTTTCTTTTCCTTGTTGGTTTAGGAGGTGCCTAGCCTATATAAAGGCATCTAGTCTTTGTTGTTTATCAATCCAGTTTATACTATCAATTAAATTTAAGTCTTTCAGAGTTATTTATCTGTTTGCTTATTTGGGGCACTTAGGGATTTTCTCTTCCCTACTTGTTATTTTCTCTCTTCCTGAATTCCCTTTTCTATCTTCAAATCTTAGTTTCTGCTGCTTTTATACGCTGTCAGAACAATCCTAGTTCTGCCCGGCGTCAGTTGGTATCAGAGCTTAGCGTCTTCTTGGGGTGAATTTTTCATCAGTTTTTATGGTTGGAGGTCGTGGTCGTGGTCGGCGTGGGCAGGTTCCGAATGAGGAAGTCTCCTACCATGAACACCATGTACGAGACGTGAGGATTGAAGATTTGGAGAGGCAGGTTGCGGAGTTAACCCAGCGTCTAGTGGCGCAAAACTTGGAGAGGGATCGCGAGATGGATGATCGTGATTCAGAATCCAATTTTGAGAACCCGTATCACAATCCTGTTCTGGGTCGGGAACAGGGTATTCGGGATTGGCGGCATGGAGACTTAGGCTTCAAAGTTGAGCTTCCAGAATTTTCAGGCACTTTACAAGCCGAAGGCTTCATTGATTGGCTGCATGAGGTAGAGAGGATCTTTGATTATAAGGAGGTTCCAGATCGTATGAAGGTGAAGCTTGTCGACATCAAACTAAAAGGTCGCGCATCTGCTTGGTGGGAGCAGCTAAAGCGATCACGAGATAGACAAGGCAAGCCAAAGATTTGTGATTAGGAGAAGATGAAGAAGAAGATGAAGGGAAACTTTTTACTCTTCGGATACACACAGACATTATTTCAGCGACTTCATATGCTGAGACAAGGTGCGAGATCTGTTGATGATTACACTGAAGAGTTCTACCAGTTGGTTGCTCGGAACGACTTGTCAAAGACTGAGGAGCAGTTGGTGGCGCGGTACCTAGGCGGTTTGCGGCAGTCCCTACAAGACGTCCTTAGTCTCCACTCCATTTGGACGGTTTCTGAAGCCTACCAACGTGCCTTGACTGTAGAAAAGCAGCAGGCCAGGAATAATACCAGATCTACACCGAGAGGAGATCAAAATACACGAGGAACTCGTCTTCAAGAGCCTCGTCCTAATCCTCAATCTACGCAAGGTCAGAGTTCCAATTCCAACATTCGTTGTTTTAGATGTGGGGAGGCCGGTCATCAATCGATAGATTGCCGAAAATCTTCTAGCAGAACGGGTAAGAATCTCTTGATTGAGGATGAGATAGTAGAAGAGCAAGTCAACATCGGAGATCCTATTTTTGATGAAGGTAATGATGGGGATATTTTGTATGGAGATGGGAATGAAACTCTTGTTGTCAGAAAAAGCTTGCTTACTCCAAAAGATGATTCTGAAGAAGACTGGTTAAGAACCAATATCTTTCATACCACATGCACAATTGCAGAACAGGTTTGCAAGCTTATTATCGACAATGGTAGTTGCGAGAATGTGGTGTCAGAGGAAGCAATTAAGAAGCTTCAGCTGAAGATTGATCGCCATCCAAAACCATACAAATTGTCATGGTTAAAAAAAGGGAGTGAGGTAATAGTAGATAAGAGGTGTTTGGTCTCTTTTTCAATTGGTAGAAAATATTTTGATAATACATGGTGCGATGTAGTGTCTATGGATGCATGTCATTTATTATTAGGCAGACCTTGGCAGTATGATAGAAGTGTTATTTATGATGGACGACGAAATACCTATACCTTGAGCATCAAGGGAAAGAAGGTGGTATTAGCACCTTAACGAGAAAGAGTCATTCATGGACCAGTGATTGAAAGGGGCACTAATCTCCTATCAATATCTCAATTCCTGGAGGAAGCAGAAGAAGAGGGAGTTGTATACGCCTTGATGCCATGTGAAGAAGGTGACAACGTAGATGATGAAGTTTCCATAGAGTTACAAGAGGTGCTTACGGAGTTTGCTGATTTGATGCCAGAGAATCCACCCCCTGGTTTACCACCCATGAGAGATATACAACACCACATTGACCTAATGCCGGGGTCAAGCTTGCCCAATCGTCCAGCCTATCGCCTTAGCCCGAAGGAATCTGAAGAATTGCAACGCCAAGTGACAGAGTTGCTAGAAAGAGGTTACATCCAAGAGAGCATGAGTCCATGTGCAGTTCCTGCTCTCTTAGTTCCGAAGAAGGATGGGTCGTGGCGTATGTGTGTTGATAGCCGAGCCATCAATCGAATCACAGTGAAGTATAGATTCCCGATTCCTCGCTTAGATGACATGCTAGATCAGTTAGCAGGTTCTAAGGTTTTCTCCAAAATTGACCTTAAAAGCAGGTATCACCAAATCAGAATCAGGCCTGGAGATGAGTGGAAAACAGCGTTCAAAACGCATCATGGGTTGTACGAGTGGATGGTCATGCCTTTTGGGCTATCTTGTTGTGTACTTTGACAATATTCTCATCTATAGCTCCTCACAAGAGACACACCCAAAACACCTCAGGGAGGTTCTTAACACGCTACGAAAAGAGTGTCTATATATCAATCGGAAGAAGTGTTCCTTTCTTACTACTACTGTCACTTTCCTTGGATATGTTGTGTCTATTGATGGTGTTCATGCAGATCAGTCTAAGGTAACAGCAATTCTAGAATGGCCAACACCCAAGAGTCTACATGATGTTCGAAGTTTTCACGGATTGGCATCATTCTATCGACGATTCATCCGAAATTTCAGTACATTGATTGCACCAATCACGGAGTGCTTAAAGGGTCGGACTTTCCAATGGACTGAAGAAGCCAATGCAAGCTTTCAATTGGTGAAGAAGAAAATGACGGAAGCACCTGTTCTAGCTCTTCCAGACTTCGAGAAGATTTTCGAACTTAATTGTGATGCATATGGCGTTGGCATTGGAGGTGTCCTAAGCCAAGAGGGACGTCCGATTGCATTTGTCAGTGAAAAGTTGTCTGGGTCCAAGAAGAACTATTCCACTTATGACTTGGAGTTTTATGCCATTGTACAATCTTTGAAACATTGGCGTCATTACCTGGTGCAGAAGGAGTTCATCCTTATCACTGACCATGAGGCCCTCAAGTATATCAATGGCCAACAGAAGCTTAGTCACCGACATGCCAAATGGGTCGCTTACCTTCAGGAGTTCACTTTTTCTTTACGGCACCAATCAGGAAATTTGAATCGAGTTGCTGATGCTCTGAGTAGGAGAGTTGCACTCCTTACTACCATGCATACCAAAGTTGTGGGTTTTGACACTTTCCGAGAGTTGTATACGGAAGATCCTTCATTCGGGAAGATATTTGCTGAGGTATCTGTAGGTAAGCGCAGTGATTATGTTACTCTTAATGGTTATCTATTTCGAGGTTTACAGCTATGCATTCCGGATAGTTCATTGAGGGAGCAAATAATACTAGAGTTGCATGGAGAAGGTCACTTTGGGCGAGACAAAACCTTGGCCTTGGTCTCATCAGACTATTATTGGCCCAAGTTAACTAGTGATGTGACCCGTTACGTGGAACGGTGTTTTATTTGTCAAAGGTCTAAGGGGACCCTCACAAATGCAGGTCTATACACCCCATTACCTGTGTCTGACGGCCCATGGCTTGACGTCAGCATGGATTTTGTTTTGGGGTTACCTCGCACTCAAAGGAGCATGGATTCTATTCTTGTGGTGGTTGATCGTTTTTCCAAGATGGCTCATTTTGTTGCTTGCCGGAAGACGATGGATGCCGCCCGAATTGCTCACTTGTATTTTTGGGAGATTGTTCGCTTGCATGGGGTTCCAAGATCTATTACATCGGATTGAGATACAAAATTCATGAGCCATTTTTGGAAGAGCCTGTGGGAAAAGATGGGGACCAAGCTTAATTTTAGTAGTGCCTACCACCCCCAAACAGATGATCAAACTGAGGTGGTAAATCGAAGCTTGGGGAATCTTTTAAGGAGTTTAGCTGGAAATAAGCCAAAGCAGTGGGACCTGGCTTTGTCACAAGCAGAGTTTGCTTACAACCGGTCCAAGAATAGAACGACTCAGTTGAGCCCTTCTGAGATTGTGTATGGGCAAAACCCATCGGGAGTGCTTGACCTAGCACCTATTCCCCGTATTGGTCGATTGAGTATTAAGGCTGATGAAATGATAGATTATCTTCGAGGAGTTCATGACCAGGTCAAGAAAGCGATAGAAGATAGCAATGTTAAGTACAAAGCACAATCCGACAGCCATAGACGCAAGGTAACTTTTGAGGTTGGTGATTTAGTTTGGGTTGTACTCACACGTGATCGTTTCCCTGTTGGTGAGTATAACAAGCTACGAGAGAGGAAGATTGGGCCTTGTGAGATTCTGCAAAAGATAAATGACAATGCATACCGACTACGTCTTCCAAGTCATTTAAAGACCTCTGATGTGTTCAATGTGAAGCATTTGACTCCATGTTTTGTTGATGCAGACAAAGACAACTTGAACTCGAGGGCGAGTTCTTTCCTACCCGGGGAGACTGATGCAGGACAATAATAATAATAAAGTAGATTTATTATTTATGTTTTAGTTTTCCTTTTTCAATAAGGATTGGGTTTTTCCTTTCCTATTAGGATTTGCTTTTCCTTTTCCTATTAGGATTTGTTTTCCTTTTCCAATTAAGTTTACTTTTTCTTTTCCTTGTTGGTTTAGGAGGTGCCTAGCCTATATAAAGGCATCTAGTCTTTGTTGTTTTTCAATCCAGTTTATACTATCAATTAAATTTAAGTCTTTCAGAGTTATTTCTCTGTTTGCTTATTTGGGGCACTTAGGGATTTTCTCTTCCCTACTTGTTATTTTCTCTCTTCCTGAATTCCCTTTTCTATCTTCAAATCTTAGTTTCTGCTGCTTTTATACGCTGTCAGAACAATCCTAGTTCTGCCCGGCGTCAGCACTCCAATAAATATTTTTATGAAACAATTAATCATTTTGACTTACTTAACGTTGACTTATGATTCCTCCATGAAATATTTCGCAGAAGAATTAAGGCTAAAGATACTGCCACTTAATTCTCTACCTCTTTATCCTAGAGTTAGTAACTTTACATTATTCTCATAATGTGAAAATCACATATATATTTTGGTACACCAACCACAATGCTTTAGCCAGAGTCTGGGGAATAATATCCATAAAATGTATCTCAAGGGAAAGTTTCTTATCTCTTTTGCCTACGGACATAGGATTTGGATTCCCTCTTGGAAAATGTTTTGCCACAATGTTTCATGGGACTACCCAATGTATTGAGGTTAGTTCAACTGATGATAGGTCTCACTCTTTGATACATCTAAGTAATCTACATAAAACATCTGCGTACACAATTCCCTCATAATTTAGAATCAAAGTATAAAGTAGTCTATTAAGAGTTATTGTCTTTTCATAATAGACAATATCTTTATGAAAAAACAACTCCTTGATCCATTCAGTGCCTTAGGGTCTCAGCAACTACACATCAATCCGAAGACGCCGCTTTGATCAAGGTAGATCACCAAGATTTGATGTGTAACAGTGCTACTTAAAATGGAACTGCCCCAGTTCTATTTACCGCCCGAAAACTTTATATCTTTAAGGATACAAGGATTATGGACTAAGATCTTGTGTGATAACCACATTACTCACACCTATAGCCATATTTAATGTTATCCTTAGAACCTTTCACATGCATCGTGAATTATTGGAAATAGGCATGTAAAAGACGTTTTATATGTTATATGCTCAAAATAATATAATTAGGGAATAAAACATATTCTCATTACAAACATTAAATGTGTAACGCCTCGAAAATTAATTAATTGGTAATTAACTCCACGGTTAGTCTCCCAGCCTTATTCCACTCCGAACATGACTCAGGGACCTCTACTCCTCGAAAAGAGAGGATACTAAGTAGCGGAAAGTATTAAAAATTCTATAAACATAAATCATTACAACCAGAGCATCTACCAAAGACCATCAAGTAGCGGAAATCATACTATGCACATCATCGTTACAAGGGATTCATGCTATACCTAAATATGCAAGCATGCATAAAAGCTCTAAGTCTACAACATAACTCAAAGTACTAGTTACCATGAGCATTCGCCTAAGCTTGCAATAAGTCCTCAAGCATCTCCCGGATCGAGTCCTCCAAGATAACCGGATGCTTCGTGATATACATCTTCTGTTAAGCTATTTATAACAGCATAATTGTATATATGGAGAAAAAAAAAAGGGAAATAATACAAGGGTAAGTCTGACGACTTAGTGAGTATAAACGCACATGACGTACCCGTCATTAGTTTGTGGATTTAGTTATTTATAAAGCACAAGCAACATTATGGCAGTTTATCATGGATATGATATAATATATGCATATAATAATAAGTAACAATAATAGTTCAACCGTATGGTCTACCCGAGATATTATCCCTTCTCAGCAAGGTTAACGCTGTCTCGGGGGACCTATAGTACAATACCGGCTGTACATAACACTAGCGGCACGACCGAGTCTGACCTTGGGTGGCCCACACCGTTAATGATGTCTGTCCTATAGTGACCATCCATTGGGAATGACTACATCTTGGTCACGAAACCATTGGATCCAAAGCCCATACACAAACACATTTGACCATAAAGTTAACTTGTATAGTAAGCCCATGGCCGTTATCCCTCACATACCGGTGTACCATGTCATACGATACAATTAATCTTATCAGTCTTTTACACGCATAGTTTTACAAGCCTCATCATTATCTTATTAATCAACACACGCTTTCGCAAAAGAAAGTTCACGGTAGTTCCAAAATGTATTTTATGAGAGTTGCAAAATATGCATGTTTGATATATATAAAATAGACGTGCAATGCGCGAAAAGAAACAACAAGCATCCATGTGAGTTTACACTCATCTGGGTCATAAGGCTCCCCCATAAAATTTCCTTAACGTTCCATAACCTCGAATACTGAGAAAAGACCTATCATTAGTTCCAATTCCAAATCAAACGAATCTAGAACATGAAAATAGGAACTATTGAACGATTGGCCAAAGTGGCGTTTCCCTGGAACGCTTCTGACCCTACGTCCAGGCTCGGGGCCGTACGTCCGCTAAATTACTTCGGACTGTATGTCCGAGCTTGAAGCCGTATGTCCGCTCAGAGAGTTTCATGTAGAACCTCATTTTCTAACCGTCCTCCTATCCTCCCGAACTAATTTTTAAGGTTACCAAAAAGCTATCTAGGGTCTCCTAACTTAAAATGAAACCACTATACATACAAAATCATGTTAAACCAAGTCAAATGCTAACATTATCAAGATTGAAGATGCAACCTAGCTAGAACTAAAACTAGCAATTTAAGACAACATTTAAGCAGCATAACGACGTAAAAATGAGCTAGGATTAAGGGTAGTACCTCCTTGAAGCAAAACTTCAAGAACCTCCTCTCCGATGGCATCGAACTCACATACCTCACACAAAACACACTCACAAGGAGGGATTTTCGCAATGCCTAGGGGTGAGTTAGGCAGTGAACAGGGCATGTAAAACTGAAGGGGGTAGGAGGGGTATTTACAGCAGAGGGCGCTACCAACTTCTCTAAAACGTAGCGGACGTCCGGTACTATTGGGGCGTACGTCCGGTACTGTTTACACAACAGTCCAAAGGTTGTATCGTACGATCCAAGTATTATTCAAGGGGTATTCCAAAGCTAGCGTACGTCCCATACTATTCGGGCGTATGTCCGTGTACTATTTGCAAAGTACGGCGTACTATTGTCAGTGTACGTTCGGTGGTCCCCCCCCCCCGGTACATTCGGAAACCCTAGCGTACGTACGTTTCGAAAGTCTAAAATTTCCAAAATGCCCTTCTAGCTGTTCCTAGTGATCCAAAGTCCATCTTAACCCTTTAATTAAGCTACCTAAGCTTAGTTAATTATCTAGGTTACTTCAAAATGTCATCGTGGATCTAAAATTATTTGGATTCGGGAAATAATCCCCAACAATTTATTCTCTCAAGTTTTGCTTCTAGTTTTCTATTGTTCTTGAGAAAACTTTGTGAGCCCACACTCACAGTCTTAGTCAGTCATCAAATAGAAGATTTAATGGAGCAATCTTCTCTCCAACTATTCAAAGATCCTGAAAACCTTGATAAACTCCCAAGTTATCAAGAGGTTCTTTATGAATACAATGAATAACATAAAGATGTTCTTCAAGTCAAGAAGAACACGAAGAACGCGATGAAGATGAGATGAGTATGGACTCATGTTTGAAGTTTTCAAGTTTGTTGGAACTTCAACTACTTAGTCCAACATCATGGGAAGAACGGATGCACACTCATACGCCCTAATGCCTAGGAGAGACTGAAGCTACATGTAAGTAATGTAACTTATGTGTTTGCCTTAGATCTAAACATGTTTGTCTTGATGGTAAAAAGTCTTGGGGATTGTGTTTTATTCTGCTACATAAAAGAAAATTTTTGAAATTTACGTAAACGATCCCAACATTTTGATGTTGATAGCCACAGCTTTTCATCATTACCACTATTCTTTTTGTTGCTTTGACTTTCGATTGATATTTTTTCTTTAAATACCCCCCATAACCGGGGCTAGAACTTTGCTTATCACAATTGTCTTCTTTGACCGAGGGAGAAATACTTGCCTCCCTTCAAGACAGTTGAAAAATTGAGAATTCATCATTTGACTTTAATCCTCCTGTTTGTAATCTTCAATTCTGATGATGAATGAAAGAACTCTTTTATCTTCATGTCTTCAAATCTTCTAGCTTTAATCCTTATACACTAAATTGTGTGATTCCAGTGATTTTCTACAGTGAAACTTATCAATAATCATAGTTAAAAACTCGAATAATCTGAACTGAGGGGTAAATACGACCCTCACTTCAAAACTTTGTTGAACAACCAAGCGATAATCTTCTAAATAAAGACTCGAGGGTGAAATTTGACCCTCTCTTCAATACTCGGTTGAAAAACTAAGTAATAATCTTCTTTGACCTGAGGGTAAAAACTGACCATCTCTTCAAGACTTGGTTGAAAAACCAAGCAATAACCTTTTTTTATAAGACCCAAGGGTTAAAACCAACCCTCCCTTCAATACCCAAGGGTTAAAATCGACCATCTCTTCAAGACTTGAATCCAGGGGTGAAAATCGACCTCCCTTTGACAAGTTGAATCCGGGGGTGAAGACTGACCCCATTGATGAGTCAAATTCAAAAGTGAAAACCAACCCCCTCTACCTTGCTTTTATCCACGGTTTTCTCCCTGCCATGTTTTCCTTCAGAGTTTGTTCTATGCCTTCTTATTTTTATCCAGGGTTTTCTCCCTATCTTGTTTTTATACAAGGTTGTCTCCATGTCTCCTTGCTTGCTGTTATCCAGGATTGTCTCTTTGCTTATTTTTATCCAGGGTTGTCTCATTGCTTATTTTTATTCAGGGTTGCCTCCCTATCTCCTTGTTTTTATTTAGGGTTTTCTCCCTCTGTCATTTTTAGCTAGGGTTGTCTCCCTGTCTCCTTGCTTGCTTTTATCCAAGGTTGTGTTCCTATCTCTTTGCTTTCTTGTATCCAGGGTTTTCTCCCTACATTGTTTTTTTTGTCTAGAGTTTTCTCCCTACCTCACCAAGAATGATTCCATATCCTCTTGTTTTTATCCTAGGGTTGTCTCCATGCCTTTCCTATAAAAGAGAAGTTTGTCATCGAGCCCAACGGTCAATTGACCGAGGACACTCCGACGTTCAATTCAGCTTCTATTCTTTTATTAAGACATCATATCGAGAATAATAACATAATGCAATTAAAAGAAAAAGTAAATTCAAAATTTTATTGATAATACTTCTTCAAGTGCTCCGCATTCCGTGGCCTCGATAATAATTTTCCATTTGCTATTTGCAGGTGATTAGCGCCTTGCTTGTGGCTTCCAACAAGCTCAAATTTACTTAACTTCTTAGGAATTTCGGAGTTGGACCCTTGGAATCTTCTTCCAAAATTTTCTCTAAGAGTCTACTTTCGGATTGATTGAATTTTCTTTCGTAATTCTATCTTGGAATCTTGGAATTCTAGAGCCTCGGATTGACTCTCAAATTTCTGCTCATTGCTATGTGCAATGAGTTGCTAATCTGCATCTTCAATTGCGATGAGCCAACAAGCTTTAATTAATTCATCTTTTCTCTTGGAATTCTGTGACTATCTCGGCCAAAATCCTTTAGTCGGATGCTTCAATTATCATTTCATCCTCCAGCAACTTGGAATATAAATCCTACATTCACATAGGTACTTCTTTTTTTGAATGCCTCATGCATTTGATGAAGGTGAATTTCCTGTGCCATGGCTGCCCGACAATGTATCCTGTTGGCAGTCAATCTCAAGCTCAATTGGGAAACAACATCAACCCTTCATTTTTTATTTGTGTGCCTTCAGAGCTAAGTTGATGGTTGGAACCAAGAGATCGCTCAATTATGAATCTTCTCTGCATTCTATCTTGGTGGTTTTCTTGGTAGTTCAAATCTTCTGGCCCTTGTGAACCTTCTTTTTATAAAACTCATAAAAAGCAACATGAGGGGAGGGCAGTATATCAATACATTTTTCTTTAAGAATACCAAATGCTTTTAAAGCGTTGCCATGCAAGTCCACTGTAATTCTTTTAAAGATGATGTTGAGATTTGTCATTAGAGACAATTTTCTATTCAATTCGAGACCAAATAATATATATATATCTTTTGGTGGTCATGGTATATATGCATATGAGAAGTTCTCAATAGTTCGTTAATTGACACAAGCTGAAAATATGGTATTGAAAATGAGAATATGAAACTTATCTCATAGATCCGATGAAGGTGAACACACTGTATTGAGGAACACAAATGTGTTATAGTCAAATTCAGCTTGCCATGTATAAGTAAGAGGTGACCCGTAACCCTGAGGTCGTTCTGGCTTGCGTGGCTAGTTTTAGCCGTGACCCTGCCCTAATCACAAGAGCATGGCCTTGATCCATTAAACTAAGTCGAGCCATTCATCCACTGCCTGACTCTTGGGCTTGAGAATCTTGGAATCTTGGCTCTCTGTATTTCGGAATGACCTCTCTCCAGGCTTTTTGAAATATTATTTCACTGCTGAAATTCCGCTGTACGGCGCTTGTACCCTTAATTATGTGGCAATTCCTCTATGCGGTAATTACTCCCTACTTCCCTTTTCTTTTTTTCTTTCTTTCTTTTCTTCTTTTTCTTTCCTTCTCTTCTTCCTTCCTTTCCTTTTCTTTTTCTGTCTTCTTTCCTTTTTCTCTTTCTCTCCTGCGGCGCCCAACCTCTCTTCCATGCAAAGGCACATAGAAAATAACAAAAGCCTTGTCCTGCTCCTCGCGAATCCACCTTAAAAAATCCTTTCTCTGATATAGGTGGAATTGGCAAAGTAAATAGGGGAGACAAGTTGTAGAACATTTGTTGAACCTGGCTACGTACTGCTCAGTGTCACGAAAAGTATTTATGTTTGATACTTTTCCAAGCTTGCAAGTTGCAGGCCTTGCCACATACAGGAGTGGTCTGATTAGACCAAGTCCAACTGAAAGCATAAGGCCGACGTCCATGCTTACTGCAAAAAGTTGAAAAAAGATACACAAGTTAAGCATGCGTGCACTGAACTCCTTTCCATAGTATGAAACACAATTGGTCGTGATCAAGCCCAATTAATGGTAGAATACTATTAAAGCTAAGAGAAGTAGCCATCTCTTTTCCAGCCATGCTCTATAAATTGCGGAATAAGCAAACATAAAATAAAAACGCAAGGAATAAACTTATCTCATTTTTGTAACGAGGGCAAGCACTGGTTTAATGCCATTTGAACGCAGATCTCAAGTGATTGCCCTTTTTTGTTTCCTCATCGATCTATAGTCAAATCTAATGGATCAAAGAGCATGTGGGATTTCAGTGTTCAGGTGTTTGAGAGCTATGGAGCTGCTGGAACATGAGTATTGCTATCTGAAAAACAAACTCCACCAACCATTCCAACTATACATCTCAAAGCTTTATATTCGTATCATTCATTAAACATTAAAATGTAGTGTGTTTGGTTTGATGACACATCACTGCAGATAGAATATCAACGAGTTTTTGGTAGCCATAGTTTGGTACCCGATGCATAAGTATAAGCGAGTCGTGAATTTGTGCCGATGACCAAAAATCTGGGGTTTAGGCCATCTCCCTCCAATGGCTTGACGCTATATATAGCTTGAACGTGTGATCACCATAATTATGGATTTTTTTTTAAAAAAAGAACGATGGCACTTGTTAAAATATATAGGCTTTGATACCATGTTGAAATATATATATAAAATATATAAAATACTAAAAGAGAAAGAAAAGAGAGCGGAAGCGGAAAGAGATGTATGGGCTACATCTTGTATATTCACTATATCAATCAATATTACATAACTCTCTATTTATAGAGAGAGAGAATGAGTAGTGACCAAGAAACCCAAATTAAACCCTAAAATACATAAGGAAATAAATAAACCCTACATAACAAATTAAATAACAGAAATATAAAATATTCTAACAAAGGAAATAATATATTCTAACATCCCCCTCAAACTTAAGGTGTAAGCTTGAGTTTGGAAAAGAGAATAAATTGAAGGTATTTGAAGTCGATGGTTGGATCAAGATAATGCCGGCGAGAAAGGCTGAAAGTGACAGCCGGAGAAATACCGAAAAATAGAGACAAGCTGCTAAAAGAATCCGGTTAAGGGTCAAGCCGCAACTGACAATGACAGTCGAAGAACGAAAACTAGTCATTAAATCCCTTGAAAGGCCAAACCACATTGTGCCAGGGTTCGCCAATAACAAAGATGAGAAAGGCTGAAAGTGACGGCCGGAGAAATACCGGAGAACGTAGACAAGCCACTAAAAGAATCCGGTGAAGGGCCAAGCCGCAACTGACAATGAGACCGGAGAACAAAAACTAGCCGTTAAAATTCCCGTGAAGGGCCAAAACCGCATTGTGCCAAGATTCGCCAATAAATAAAGCCGTGGATCACAACAAAATTAAGAGATCATCAGAAGAGAATGCTAGAAAACACCATAGAAACGTCATAAGACTTTTATTGAAAGCCACAGAAACAGAAACGTGGCCCTGATACCATGTTAAAATATATAGGCTTTGATACCATGTTGAAATATATATATATATATATAAAATATATAAAATATTAAAAGAGAAAGAAAAGAGAGCGGAAGCGGAAAGAGATGTATGGGCTACATCTTGTATATTCACTATATCAATGAATATTACATAACTCTCTATTTATAGAGAGAGAGAATGAATAGTGACCAAAAAACCCAAATTAAACCCTAAAATACATAAGGAAAGAAATAAACCCTACATAACAAATTAAATAACGCAAATATAAAATATTCTAACAAAGGAAATAATATATTCTAACAACACTAAACTGTTAGAACGAAGCGTTCTTCACGTTATGCCGTGGAGTCAATTCCCGAAAGAAAAGTATGCTCAATGCTCAATGCTTAATGCATATGAGCATAAGAATTCAGTCCATGTATTGTAGACAGGTGTAGGAGCATATTTATAGGATAAGAGGTAGAGTTCAACTTGGATTAGGTCTTCTACTTTAACTTGATGTGGGAGTGCTAAGAGAATTAGATTTGGAGTCCTATTTCAATTAGTTGTATTAGATTCTTCAAGGAATTCTAATTTAACCCAAATTGAGACTCTCACTCTCCCTGTGGGCCAGTAATTGGCCTTGAAACCCAGAATCTAATGGCCGGTTGAATAATCCGATTAAAAAAAATAACTAAAATTTAATTCAAGATTAATGTCGACAAAATTTAAAACGGTAATAATTTGAATTTTAAATGATTAAACTTAAATAAATAATATAAGATTGATAATACCTAAGGCTGAGGTCAGAG
Source organism: Corylus avellana (assembly GCF_901000735.1). Lineage (NCBI taxonomy): Eukaryota > Viridiplantae > Streptophyta > Magnoliopsida > Fagales > Betulaceae > Corylus > Corylus avellana. Next base: position 17,610,245 of record NC_081545.1, on the reverse strand, counting down.
GATAATGTTTTATCTACCTATCTATTTTTACTTTTTAACCTTTCCTTATTTGTATATGTAGACTTGATTTGTAAGAGTAGACTAGATTTCAGGTGGGCACACCACTAATTAAAGTCATCTCCTTGCCTGTCGTTTTCTCACCATGCGTATTGCACTCCAGCATGCCATACATCATGGACGCATCATCCATGACAAATTTTTTGTCTTTTCTTTTACCCTCTATAAGAAGTAAGAACGACAGACAAAATAGTTAAAAAGTGAAACTCATGAGTTTTTCCTTTCCGAGAGACTGTAGAGCCAGTAAGTATGCAAAGTACTTTCTTTTTACCACTCATAAGAATGCGCAATGGATAACATTTTTTTTTTTAGGGTTAAATACTTGATATTTCTTGGGGTTTGATAATTTTATTTTTATTTTTGTTGGGTTTGGTTTTTATCACAAAAGGTCCCTGCAATTTTGATAAATGACCAAGTTAGTTCTTCCGTCAGTTAACCGTTAGTTGACCTAACGAAATTCCACGTGAACCAATCAAATGTTAATACGTAACACATACTTAATTTTTTTTTCAATTAAAAAAATATATATTTAAAAATAAATAAATAAATAAAAACAAAAAAAAATGAAAAAAATTGGGAGCCACCCCCTTGGCCATTTGGGGGTGGCCTTGGCTCCAAGAGGGTGGCCAAGCCACCCCATTGGTGCCCAAAGGGATGGCCGAAACCACCCTCAGTGGGTGCTGGGCCACCCTCATGGAGCCTAGGGGGTGGCCGAAACCACCCCCCGCCACCTTGGCTCCAACAAGGGTTTGTGCCACCCGCTGGTGCCCAAGGAGGCCCAAACTCCCTTATTCCAACGGGTGGCCTCTACACCGCTGGTGCCTGGGGTGGCCACCCCCCGGGTACCTGGTGGTCAGATGAGCCTAGGGAGGCACAAACCACCCCACTCTCAACGGGATGGCTTTGGCCGAGCCACCCCCTTGGCTCCAATCCAAGTGGCTTGGTCAATTCTCTGAGTCTCCAACGGGGTGGCTTGGCCAAGCCACCCCTGCTATGGCAGGGTCAGAATCCAAATCTCCCCCGGGCACTCTGCTGGTTCTGGCCAATCTCTATGGAGCTCTCCACGGCAAGTGGTCGGGAACCACTTCAACCACCATTGGGGGTGGTTTCGGCCACCCCATGGCCAAAGGGAGTTGTCGAGCCACCCCCAAACGGCCAAGGGAGCCACCCCCAATTTTTTTTTTCTTTTCTTTTCTTTTTTTTTTAAAAAAAAAAATACATTTTTTTTAATTTTTTTAAAAAAATGAAGTAGGTACCACGTGTCAACATCTGATTGGTCCACGTGAAATTTCGTTAGGTCAACTAACGGTCAACTGACAGAGGGACTAACTTGGTCATTTATCAAAACTACAGGGACCTCCGGTGATAAAAACCAAATCCCATAGGGTAAAAATAAAGTTGTCAAATTCCATGGGGGTATTTAGTATTTAACCCTTTTTTCTAAAGGAGAAACTTCACCTATTAGTGTTGATTTTTTTATCATTTTTGTAATCATATTTTTTAACTTTAAATATTGTTTATTTGATATATCCATTTTTCATTTTTTTTCCAATTTTACCTCTCTGTTAGGACTTTTCATGTGTCAAAATTCTCAAAATAACCCTTATTTTTTTTTTTTTTTAAGAAAAAAATTGCAAGAATTCAGGCGTTAGATAAGTTTTAATGAAATTTTAAAAAATACGTACCCATGCCTAAATCTTTTAAAAACATAAGTATTTTGAAAAATACGTACCCATGCCTAAATCTTTTAAAAACATAAGTATTTTGAAAATTTTAATACGGATAAGTAAAATTGAAAAAAGTTGAAAGATTGATACATTAAATTGATATGTTTAAAGTTGAATGATATCATTTCAAAAATAATGAAAGATCAAGTATGATAAGTGAAATTTTTCCTTTTTTTTTTTTTTTTTTTTTAAATTAGACACTCACTAGAAAGGTTTTTTTATTTACAAAAGAAAAAGAAAGTGACATAAATATTATTTTCTTTTTCTTGTGCAGCTCTGGTTCACATGAAATGGGACTAAATGATGCCTTTTTTAAGTTTTTGTGGGACGTCTACAAGTTGGAAACCATTAACAAATGTGAAAACAATTGGCTTTAATCTTTTTCATGTAAACTCCAACAACTATTATTATATATCAAATGATAGCTATGTGATTAATAGCCAGCCGGGCACGTTCAGAAAGTTATTAATCTTCTCCATCCATGCAATTTGCTTTTTGGTACCAAAGTTATTAATTTTGTCTGGATTTCATTACTTTTTGTTACCCACCTCTGTAATTTTGTTTTTATTAAGGTTGCATTATGATGATTGGGACCTAGCTAGTAGCTACCATTTATTAAGTGGGGGACACTTCATGAAAGGGTCCATAGCCAGACTGTTCTAGCTAGATGGATTGGATATGCAAGGCCATTAATTAATTAATGTTCAAAAATAATTAATTAATTAATTAATTACTTGGCTCTTTTTCATACAAACTTATATGAAAACCTTGTTGGAATTATCTCACATCGGTTGTAGAAGGGGTTGGTGGTGAGTTTATAAGTGTGAGAGAAAGCCTCACCTCTTGAGCTAACTTTTAGGGTTGAGAGAGGTCCAAGACCACCTAACACTGGTATGAGAGCCCAGGTTAACCAACATGTATCGATCCAACAGTCATGAAAAAAACGGGTTGTTGCTGCTCAGACCTAGGGCCCGATGTGTGAGAGAGAGATTGTTGGGGTTGGGGTTATCGCACATCGGTTGTGAAAGGGGCTGATGGTCACTTTATAAGTATGAGGAAAACCTCACCTCATGAGCTAGCTTTTAGGGTTGAGAAAGGCCCAAGACTATTCAACACTAGTATCAGAGCTCAGGTTTACTAACAAGTCTTGGCCCAACAGTCCACGGGAGAAATGGGTTGTCGCTGCTCCAACCCAAGGCCCGATGTGTGAGGGGGAGATTGTTGAGGTTATCCCATGTCGGTTGTAGAATGAGTTGGTGGTCAGTTTATAGATGTGAGGAAAAGCCGCACCTCTTGAGTTAGCTTTTGAGGTTGAAAGAGGCCCAAGATCACCTAACACTGGTATCAGAGCTTATGTTTACCAACAAATCTCGACCCAACAGTCTACGGGAGAAACAGGTTGTCGCTGCTAGGGTTATCCCATATCGGTTGTAGAAGGGGCTGGTGATCACTTTATAAGTATGAGGGAAAGCCTCATCTCTTGAGTTAGTTGGTTCTAATCTTCCAACCTCGTTTATAAGCTTGTTGGAGTTATTTTACATCGGTTATGAAAATGGCTGATGATCAGTTTATAAGTGTAATTGGTGTTATATTTCACTCTTAATAACCCAACGATCTCTAACACATAATATGTAATTGGTTCAATCATAACTTGCTACATTGCTTAAGAAAGACATATCTGCATTGAAAAAGACAGCTAATTAGCAGTCTCTCAATTGCTGGCATTCCATGAGCCTAACTTTTACTTTTAATTGATTTTACTATGTGTTGAGTGAACCAGACGGTAACTCGATATATTTATATCATTAAATGCTATAATATTAAATTTTGACCATATTCATTTTTTTTTTTTTTTTAACGAATTATCTTTTTATTGATATAACAATCAAATGGGATAAAATGCTTTGTACAATGCCAAAGATACAATTTGAAATTTTTACAATTCAAACATTATCTATGACATACACAATAACTTCTCGGGCTATTATAAGACAATATCTATGAAAAGTCACCGTCCCAATCAATTTCAGATCTATAACAAATTTCGACGAATCAAGTCTCTATCCGTTGCCAGATCATTGATTCCCAAGCTTTTTCATTTTCGCTACTAGTGCTTTATCAAGCACAATCTCTTTCACTGCCTCTACCATAGTGACAATTCTTCTTTATGTCTGATAATTCATCTGTCATTGGTATATGGTTTGCTATTAGAAAATGAATCATAAGAAAACAAAAGACCGATCGGAAACCAATTCTATTATTCTTAAAGATTCATGAAAACAAAACCTAAGAAAATGAATAACATTCCACCTATAGATCGCTACTAAAAGTAGATCTAGAGATAATACATTATTTTTTAAAAAACAACGAAAATACAATAATAGAAACCAGCACACAATCACGCGTTCTACGCGCCATCGTTGGCCAGCCACATGTGGCTAGAAAGTATCCCGAGGACCATTGACACACACACCCTAGTCGATTTACAATAGAGACAGAAAAAATGAAGGAGAAGGAGAAAGAAGAAAAGGCAGGGAGGAGGGAGTCCTAACCCCGTCCTCCACTCTGCTATGCTTTCTCTACATGCACATCAATTTTCATTTGAAATTAAAAAGATACTTATTTGTTTTTAGAATATTGTCCAAATTCTCGGTTATAGATATTTATTGCTTTCATAAAAAATAAAAAACTATAAAAAGAATCCTGCCGCGACTATAGAAATATGGTTATTTACTATTTATACTATAAATTTTGTTTATTAATATTTTTTTTTTGTCTCACTTTTTTTTTTACTCTTTCTTTGGCTCTCTAATATTAGAAATAAATAAAGAGTAGAAATTTAGTTAGAAATTATTTACATCAGATTTTGGCGTTAAAAGTTACCGAAAGTTGCACACGTGACTCAGTGTTGCAAAATTTTGACTTGAAATAACATAATCATCATTTTGTCCCCTTTACATTTTGTTGGTTTGAGTTTTTATCGACAATTTGTATTTCATCGATTTGACAGTCGAAATTTAAAAGTGTGTTTGTAAAAAGTGTTACGTAAAAATTGTCAAATAAAAAAAAAAAGAAAAAAGAGTGAAGTGAAGGTAGAAACGCGTGTTGAACACGCGTCTGAAGATGGGTGGAGTAATGTGAAGTTTAGTAATTAGCGGTGGAGGTTAATTTCAGAAGCTGGTGCATAAAAAGAAGAAAGTACAGGTAATAATAATGAATGGCTTTTGGAATAATTAAGGAAGGATACCCCTTTGGACCTGGAAATCAAGTGTACCTGTCCCCGCATGGGATTTGATTAATGACATACGGGATTATCCTCAACCTCTTTTCACTTTTTTCTACCTTCGAAGTAAACTTTTTTTTTTTTTTTTTTTTTTTTTTTTAAACTTTGTCCGACTTCCTTTGATCAGATTTGTTTTTCGCTTGCAACTTTTGTTCTCTATAGTTTGTTCGATAAACGATTTCATTTCAATTTTGGTTTGATATGATATTGTAGTAAAAATTGATTGATGTGAAAAAAAAGTAAGAATGATTTTTTTTGAAAAAATGAAAAAATAAAAATGTTTCGTATGAAAATATAAAAATATTTTGTTTTATAGTAATTTTTTTATTTGAATAGTAATAAAAAATAATTGATATAAAGTAAAAAGTAAGAAAATGTTGAAAAAATGAAAAAGTGGGATGAATAGTATTTTGCCTAAACAAATATTTTGGCACCTACATAAATATATTTTTTTTTATATATACATGTTTTTTCATTTAATTATATTAAATTTTAAATTACGAAAATGTCACGATTAGGTTCCGACCGAGTCCTAATTAAGTCTAGGCGATGTCATGACTGAGTCTCGGCAGTGCTCTAACCAGGTTCCGGCCGGGTCCCAGAATGGTCTTGGTCAAGTTTGGTTAGGTCCCAGTCAAGTCCCCATTGGGCCCTCGTCGGGTCCCGGTCAGGTACCATTCAAGTCTTAGTGGGCTTCCAGTCAAGTCTCGGTGGGCTCCCGGTCAAGTCTCAGTCCGGTCCTGGCGGGTCTTGGTGGGGTCCCAGTCAAGTCCCAACAGGGTCCGCCCGATTGGGTTTCGACGAGGTCCCAGTCAAGTCTCAGTAGGTCCTGGCAATGTCCTAGTCGGGTCCAAGCAAGATTTGAGAATAAGATGCTCAAACTCGAAAATAGTTTACAATTTTAAAAAATGAAAGCCATTTTTCAAAAATTAAAGAGGCGTTTTTTGGTCAAACAGGAAATATTTTTCGTTGACTATTATTTTTCATCTCACCGAACACCGAAAAATATGGAAAACAGTTTCTGGAAAACATTTTACGCTGAAACAAACAGAGTCTTAGTTAGGCTCTTAGGCTGGTTTGAGTGCGTGATCTATTTTATTTTTTGTATTGTTTTTAAAATTGTGAATACCGAAAAAAATAAAATAAAATATGTTTGTATGGTTTAGAAAACATAAAACAAAATTGAGAAAATATGTTTGGAAAGATAAATTAAATTAAATATGATACAAAATTTATATTTGGGTAAGGTGATGTTTGATGGAATCCAAATGGTTACAAATGATAGATGATAGTTGACTGATGAAGTGAAGAAAATTGGCTCCTACATCTCATCAATTTTACAATAAATGCCCTTCCCACTACAAATTAATGACCCTCCTACATATTGCCAAGAATTTGGAGTTATAATGGAGGAGTATTTTTGTCTTCTCAAAAAGTAAAAAGACAAAAATATCCCTCCACTATAATTAACTGAATATTCTCCAGTTCAAATAAACTAGAGAGGATCCTGTATATTCTCATTAATCACTCTCACAATTCATAAAGAAAAATAAAAACTAATACATCTAGCATAAAAACTTCATATAAATCATCATAAAGCATCATATCCAGAACCAACCATAATGATATACATATGCTCTGCTATATCTTCAGTCACATATATATGTATACTGATATGTCTAGTAAGACATTCCACGTAAATCATATCGTAAAACATTATAAAGCAAAGTTCCTCGTATGCTCATATTTCATCGTTGTCATATACATAACATTATATACCATCAACATCATCATAATATACCATCATCATTACCATCATCATTTATTGTCATACGTTGCATTTTCATGGGGGGACTTGCTCCATAGTAGTGAGAAAACTCCACAATCTCCACTACTAAGAACTGTTTGCTGTACAATGACATCATGTAGTTTTCATTTCGTTTCCTGTCATGCTTGTGGTCATGTCATCAAATCTTTTTACTCATGTACTATTCATATACTATATTATGAAATCATATGTTAATGTCTTAAATCATGCAAACCATCAAGGCTTGGTGCTTACAAAAATCCCACCATATTTCATAATAATAAACCCCAACTATATAAAAGCTTATAGAAATCATTCATAAACATTCATCATCAAAACATCTCATAAATCATCATCAAATCATCAAGGCATCACAAATCATGTTTTATGTCAAAAGTAATGTCGGCTCAAAATCAAATATCTATATCTTGCTTTGAACGCATTTTGAAAAACGGTTTTTTTGCTCAGTAAGTAAAATACTTAGAATATCCGGTTGACTAGAGCTTGTGATGAACTTCCACCAACACAAGCCTTGCAATATACCACTACAATCACATTGTAAACACACATTTAGGCCTAACTCTAACTATAATATCTCTACACACCATATAGATACTTTGAGCATCACAAGTATCTCACAAAAAGGCAACTCATAGCGTTCTAGGGTTTCCAATAAACATTTCTTTAAGGATTCAAGGCATTCAAGGGTTAGACACCAAAACTCTACACCTAGGAAAATTCTAGGGTTTTGAGTCTTACCATAGTCTTTGGTAAAATCTGAAGTTTCGGCACACGAAACTCCTACCCGATGCTTAATACAAACTTAGAACTCCACAAATTGTAAAAACCCTAACGGAATTTGGGAGATTGAACAAAACCCCAAAAAATCAACTCAACCTCAATAAAAGCTAGGGTTTATGGATTTACCTCAAACCACGATCTAATGCCAAGAAACTCGTTTCCGGAGTTGGATTTGGCTTTGGAATCTCTACAAATTGTTAGGTTTTTTAATTGGCTAATTTAGTGACAAATTTAATTTGGATGTAAGTTATTTTGGGGACAATTTGATCAAGGTATAGCTGTGAAGGAACTTTGAGAAGCTCATCTGTAATGGCATTTGAAGAGTATACATACGAGATATCTAGAGAAGACCTAGAAGTGTGGTTAAGCCAAACCAATCATAATAGAAAACCTATATGATGTGGTTAAGTTTAATCAAATTAAGGAAATGAGAAAATCAGAATTTCTTTAACTAGAGTTAAAATCGGATTCAATTAAGTTTCATATTCTGCACATGTCTCAGTATTTTGACCATAACTTTCATCTCATGTATCTAATTGAGGTTAAATTGGCCACATTTGAAAGCTAATGCAAATTACAACAAATCTCTATGAGATAAGAGTTTCCTAATTCGAACGTTTACTATGCCAAAATTTTCTTGCAATATAAGTACAAAAATCTGGATGAATCCTATTCTGATTTGTACTTGGATTTCTTGTTATTTTAGCTTGTATTAGGTTTTCTTGTAGCCTATATATAGGAAGCTGCTATGCATGAAATTGTAAGGATTTCTACATTAGATTCCTATGTGCTAAGAGAGCTTTTTATATATTGAGCATTAGGGTTAGTCGATCTTAGAGTAAAAGTTTATGCCTTTATCAAAGATCATTAACAACATCAAGAAGCCTATCAGAGGTTCGGTAAAGGAGAATCACTCCAAGAAGATTGTCGAGCTAGGGGACAAGTGGGAAGCTTATTGATCTTACAGAGCATAGAGTTGCAAAGGGTTGTAATGTCCTTGTGTTTGTAACCTATATTTTCTTTTAGTGATTTTCTGGGTTTTGCTTCCCCGTAGTGGTTTTACTTTTGAAAGGTTTTTCAAAATGTTTCCACTTCATCACCAAAATATATCTCTCTTTGATTTACTGCTTTTCATATTTGATAATTGATTGTTGCATTTTTTTTTTAATTCTACATTCATTTTTGTTAAACACCTATTTCCCCTAGGTATATTTTGGAGTCTAGTTTATATTTTCATATATCTATAGCCAAGGTTTGGACACAAACTATAAGACCTAAATCTAAAGAAAACCTAAATTAAAAAGAGAAAAACTGTAGAATTTTGCTCTTTGAAATTCTATATATCTTTTCTTGAATACAAAGAGGTCTATTTATAGGCTTAGGGAAGTCCTAGAAGCCCTATTAAACCTAGATGATTCGGAGGTCTGTCTCCCAGTCAAAATAGAAGTCTAAAATCGGAATAGGATTCGTCCAGATTTGTGTTCTTTGATTGCGGGGCAATTTTGGCATAGTAACCGTTCGAATAAGGAAAATCCTATTTCCAAACGAATTGTAGTATTTTGAGTTAGCTTTCCAATTCTATTTGAATCACTTCAATCCAATATTTGAGCAGAAAGTTATGGTCAAAATATTGAGATGTGTGCAAAATCTAAATTTGAATTAAATCCGAAATTTTATCCAATCTGATCTTTAATTCGATTTAACCTTTTCTTAGATTGGTTAGATTTAACCACATCATCTAGGTCTTCTCAAAGTATGCTTTCTTCCAAACTTTGCATTTTTCCCTTTAAAGCTGTAGTTTTTTTTTATTGACCTACAAAACATTAAAAACACAAAACTAATAGAAAATATTAAATAACGACACAGCTAAAGGATTAACTAATGTAAATAAAGGGGTCCAAGTATGCAATATTTGGCACTTATCAGTTGTGTTGAGGAAAATCTGATTTGGTTCTAGAAGATTTTGATTTGATTTAGCTTGAGCATCATAATTGTGATATGGAGAATCACTAGGACCAATGACTATATTGTCTCTAACAGCCCCCAAAGGCTAATCGAATCAACTTGAAGATAAAGACTTGATGATAATATCTCTATTAAGCACCTTTTCACCTTACGAAATGATAGTCCACTTTTATATGCTTATTGCATGCATGGTAGACTGAATTAGTGGCCAAGGCAAGTGCACTAATGTTGTCACACCAGATAGTAGGGGCAATAGATAAGATCACATGGATATCTTTAAACAACATTCACAACCAAAATATCTCAGCAGTGGTGATGGCAAGAGCTCTATACTCAACTTCGGTGCTACTTAGAGCAATTTGGTTATATATAAGAAGAAAAAAGCAATTTGGTTAACACTTTACGATCTTTGGTTCTCCTTCCTTTGATTGTTGCACAACTTGTATGGGCTATGCTCACATGGATAGTGCCTTGTTGAAGTAAGCCTACATCATCTCCTTCCTCTTCCTGTAGCTTCTTTCAGATTTTTGTTTTGTCAAACACTTCACAGCTACAACTATGGCCTCTTCTTCCTCTACGTCTATTGTCAACCCCACAAACAACAACTCCATATCCCTGTCAACATCGAGTAGCCCAACAACTGCCCACTCACCATCAAGCAACCCAAGACCCCCCCCCTCCCCGGATCAACTTCCCCGACCCAATGGTGATCAGCCTCGTAGTGGTCCCACTATTGTCGTCCACATTTGGTGCCAACATCGTCCAATACGTGGATCACCGCTTCTCAATCAACTCCTTCTTCTCTGATGTGAGAGATCCCTTTTTCTTGCTTTGCATCCCATCACAAAACTAGCATGTAGAAGTCGTTCTTCTCTTTTCTTCTTACAAAAGGCATGCTGCCTGTCAATTCTCTTTCCTTCTCACAAAAAGAGGCATGCTGCCCACGTAAGTTGTACTACATCTTGCAGTGTGCAATGCATAATTTCTTGGTGGGGGTACAACTAGTTTCGTAAGTTGTATCCCATGTAGAAATATATATATATGGGAAAGTTGAACTTTACCTCCCCAAAGTTTGGGACGATTTTCAATTCAACCTCTAATGCTTCAATTATTGCAATGCACCCCCCAAACTTCTAAATTTTTGCCATTCGACCAATTTGTTAGTCAAAGCTATTTTGACTAACGAACCAGTTATAACGTGACTCACATGTGATCATTGTTGTCATTTTGTTCCGAACAAAATGCCCCCCATCCCAACCTCCGATCACTCACTCTCTCTCTCTCTCTCTCTTTCTCTATGTTGGATTCAATTGTTGTCAATCAGTTTGAGAATCAAACATAGAGGCGATAGAAGAATTGGCTCAGCTTTCAGAGTCGATGCACCAAGCCTCCGCTTTCCTTGCTGACGAAGACATAGACGACACCTCCTCAACCAGAAGCCCTTCCGCCATCTGCAAGTTTTGATGAAATCCCTTCATGAGCCTTTCTCAAATGCAACCCATCTTCGAGTAAAAGCCATAGAATCCAACAAGGCCAAGTTGAAAATGTTCACTTGATTTCTTTATCGAGACAAGGGAAGCTCAAAGAAATTGATGAATTTCTTAAACGCATGCCCCCAACCCACATGATAAATTTCATAGCTAAAAAGTTTTGGATTTGGTCTATTTTGTTAATCTTTATGGGAGCTAGAAACTTTTAAAGCTGAATTTTTTTGGAATTACTTGATCAAACCCATATAATCTTTCAGCTTAAAGTTGTTAACATGGGTCTTCTTTTTTCTGAAATTTTGTCTGACCCATATGAATTTCCAGCTCAAAGTTGTTGAATTGGGTTTTAATACTTCATAGCTAAAAGTTCAATTAGATTAGACACAAAAAAATTTAAAGGTCAAAGTTTTTGAATTGTGTCTAGTTTGTGAAGCTTAAGCAGACCCATAAAGCGAAAAGGTTTTGATTGGCGATGGCTGATTCGGACAACGACTCAAGAGGGCAGAACAACAGTAACAATGCAAACAGTGACTTCTCCACTCGAGAGCAAGACAGGTTCCTCCCTATCGCTAACGTGAGCAGAATCATGAAAGAAGGCATTGTTGGCAAACGCCAAGAGCACCAAGGACGCAAAGGAAACGATGCAAGAATGTGTGGGTGGTGGGGGGGGGGGCTTTTTTGGGAAGAAAGCTATATAAGTGATCATGTGCGAGTCACGTGATCACTTTTTTGTCAGTCAAAATGGGTTTGATTGACGGATAGGTCGAATTGAAAATCACCTCAAACTTTGGGGGGTAAAATGTAATTTTCCATATATATATATTCATATATTGAAAGAAGCATCTTTTCTTGTCCCATAGTTGGTCATATTTCTAGCCTTGGGGTAAAGTTGAATACCCAGGCCCATTTCAGCCATTTGTTGGTTCTTTTCTTAGCCTATAGTTGGCCTTATTTCTGGCATTGTGATACAGTTTAAAGACTCATGCCTATTTAAGCCCTTTGTTAGCTCTTTTCTCTTCTCCCATAATTGGTCCAAATTTTCTGGCCTTGTTGTAAGGTTTAAAGAACTAGGCCCAACTAAGGCCCATAGTAGGCCACTCTTCAAAAAAAAAAGGAAGGGGTTCTTGTTGACTCTAATTTTTATTTTTTATATTAATATAACAAACTAAAGGTTGCTCCTACCCCCATCAGTTTGCACAGGGTGTTGAAGCTATACCTCATGATGCTTCTTACGACACATCGTGTGCTTTTCAAGACAACATAGTTGACTTTCAAACTCAGCACAGCCTCCTTCGGTCCATGATTCATGCATCCTTGTCTTGTGCTACCACATGAACTCCTAATCACAAGACTGTTGCAACCTGGATTCTAGCTTGATCACATGGCTGCTGCAAGTGCTTCTCAGCCTAAGATAGAAGTTCCATCCTTTTTCCTTTCTTAGTATATATCTATTGTATTCCTTAGCTCTTCCTTGTATCTCTAGATGTAAGACTTTCCTTTTACGTTTCTTATTTTCCTTGTAAAAGCACAATGCCTTGATGGCTATATATAAGAAGATTTCACAAACTTTTCTAAATTTACATGGAATGAGAGCCTTAAAAAATGACCAGTGTCGTCATTTTCCACAAAAATCTTCTCACAGCTTTTGTGGGACTTTTTCTCAAACACCTTATCTTCACCTATGTTGCTCCATCCACACCAAAAATTAATCCAATTCCCCTAAATGCTCAAAACCATCACATGCCAAGCAGATGTGCCCAGCTAGTGAATCGATGGTGCTCGAGGAGATGCATGCTCTTTTCTGCCCTTTTAGTTGGCCATCACTTTATTCCCAGCCAACTGAATCGATTCTCTCTCTCTCTCTCTCTCTCTCTTTATTTTTATTTTTTCTGCTTAAAGTTTCTAACTTCATCACATGTTGAAGCAGGTGGCCACGTGCATCTTCAATGAGTTGTGGAGCATTTCTATTTATCTTGCTTCCTCTTCCTTGGCCTTAATAAGGACATGCAACAAGTCCTTTTAAGAGCTCTTTTGAATGAAGGATTTGATCAGTGTCTAAGAGCCATATATTTGGCCATTATTAGCTTTTCGTATTTTGCGATGAATTCTGATCGTCCATTGGTGGTTTTGCAGCGAGATTCAACACCCTATTTGGTGTTTGTGGTGAGATCCAACTGTCCCTTGGTGTTTTGTAATGAGATCTAACTACCCGTTGGAGTTTAAAGACGAGATCCAGCCACCCCTTTGTGTTTTGCAGTGAAATTCGTCCACCTCTGGTGAGTTATAGTGAGATTCAACCGACCTGTCAATTTTATTTTATTTTTATTATTTTTTCATTTTCAGACAAACTAAAGTTAGTTTTTCCCATCAATTTGCAGGAGGGTGTTAAGATGATAAATGTCTACAGCATTTACCCCATAATTCATGCATGAATAGCAGCTACAACAGATCCATAGTTTAAGCTCCCAGGTTTCACTCCTAAGGGATGCAACCTCCACATCCGTGTTTTCCTTGTGACAACCATTGTCATCTAACCTTTTGTATTTGCTTTAGTTTGTTCCACTCTGTATAACACAATGTCTTCCCTCACTGTATGTATCACACATAATGTTTCACTTTTATTTCTTTTTCACATCTATATACATTTCTCTCTTGTAACCAAATAACTTGGAATAGAAACATGCAAGATGTAGCCTTCTATTTTATCTACTTGTTCTTCTCCCTCTTCCCTTTCTCTCTTATCTTTCAGGTTTGAAGACCCAAACCTTTGCCAAAAAAAAAAAAATTGTTTCTTGCGATACAAATTGATGGCAGGTCCTCCCATCAGTTTGCGAGAGGTTGTTAATAGGTAAATCTTAACAAGTCCTAACAAGTCAGCAATCCCATGATTCAAGGTCAATGTTTCATTCCTCACAGCTGTAGTCTCCATGTTTTGTGCAACAACAGTTGCAGCTGCCTGATGTCTTCTCATTTACTTGTGTGCTTTACTCTGTCTTTTTTTGTATCACACGCATGTGGTCTTTCTCCTTAGAGCTTTGCCATCTTTACACCCTTTGTAATCTCTTGTTCTCTTTTTGGTTATAAATATGAATGAAGTATACTGCTTTGGTCAAGGAAACTAAACTAGCGCTTCTATAAATTTACGTGGCATCAAAGCAATTTAGTTAACACCTTACGATCTTGGCTCTCCTTCCTTTGATTGTTGCACAACCTGAGTGGGATATGCTCACACGGGCAGTGCCTTGTTGCAGCCTTATGCCAATATCATCTTCTTCCTCTTCTGGTAGCTTTGTTTAGATTTTTGGGTTAACTACTTTATTAGTACCTCGGTTTACATGCTTCTTTTTTCCCCCTATGTTTTCAGAATAGCCAAATGTGATACCTGACCTATGGAAAAATGCAAAATCGATACCTCGTTAGTTTCCGTCAGTCTAAATTAACGAAATTCCATGTCATCGACACATCACTCTGTACGCCCAACATTTGTCCCTGGTTCCACGTTGGACATGATTTCTCCTCACCTTCTGGCCACATCATCTATATCTTTCCTCCTCCTTCTTCAAACTCGAGCTCCCTACCCTAGGTACTCCTAAATTGCATGAACCCTAGAATCAAGCTCCACAGTCAATTCTTCCACTACTACCCGAATCGAGCTTAAATCAGACTCATGCGTACGTAGGGGAATTTTGTTCCGTATGTTCCCTTCCTTCTTCTTCTTCAACCTAGAGTTACACACCTAGTTATCCCCAAATGACCTGAACCATAAAATTGAGCTTAAATCGTTTGTCCCCAACTCGAGCTTCAAACTAGTTTGCAAACCCACACATAAGGGGTCTTGAACTGCCTTCCATCCATTGACCGTGGGAACTCGCACTAGAAGGCACGGAGAAGAAAATATCATCAAGTTGAGTACATGTATTGTGACGTCCCACATCATCTAGGTATGGAGATGAGGATGTGCTTAAATGTATACTACACCCTTAATGACAACAACGCGTTTTAAAGTTGTGATGGTCATGATCCCATCAGAACTCCGCAGTTACTCATGCTTCTGTTGGAGTAGTACCAGAATTGGTGACCTTCTAGGAAGTCTGGTTTGGGGAAACCAAAAGCGGACAATATTGTGTGTCATTAAGGTGGGGTGTTACAAATGGTATCAGAGCCATTGCCCAGTTCGAGATAAGGGGAGCGTGCACAGGCCTATGAAGATCGCTAGCGAGCACTCGCTGGGACGGACGCCAAGAATGGGCTAATCCCATGAGGGTCGCTAGCATGGACGCTAGGTCCTAAGAAAGGGTGATTGTGATGTCCCACATCACCTAGGTATAGAGATGAGGATGTGCTTAAATGTATACTACACCTTTAATGACAATAGCATGTTTTAAAGCAGTGATGATCATGATCCCATCAGAACTCTGTAGTTAAGCGTGCTTCTACTAGAGTAGTACCAGGATGGGTGACCTCTTGGGATGTCTGGTTTGGGAAAGCCAAAAGCGGACAATATTGTGTGTCATTAAGGTGGGGTGTTACAGGTATCCAAAGGATAGGAATCCTCTCTCGACTTGGACACGGTATCTACTCAAACTCAAACCACAATTTTTCTTGGTTTTTTTGGTGAATACGGTACCCAAATTAAGCTAGTGTGCATGCTATTTTTCCAAGGAGCAGATAAAGTCATCATCTGGATCTGGGTCTACTTCAGTGGATTGTACTCAGATGTCCTATGTTTGTTATTACTCTTTACCTACACCTTTGAAGACATCCTAGACTCTAGAAAGCCTTGGAAGAAGATTTTGGGGTTGTGCTACCTATGATTCTAACGTGAGTAGTTTCATTGCACCACAAATCTATACATTTTTACATCGAAATTGATATTTTTCAAAATTGAAGTGAATAACATGAAGTGAGTGTACTGGTTTGATTGATATTTTATGTATATGTAAAGAAAAGCAGCATGCCAATTTTTTAAATGGATGGACAAACCAATTTGTGAAAGGGGTATGAAAGTTATTCTTACGTTGTTGGATAAGGTAAAAGAGCTTGAGAATGAAAATTGTCAATATTTGGCAATGGTGAAACACCTTGAGACTGAATGTGATGACCTTGAGACTAAACGTGATAGCTACATTGCAAGGTGAATCAGCTAGAGAAGGACGATGATAGACAATAGGAAATGCTTACCTACTTAGAAAAGGAGAAGGATATGTATAGGGCAAGAGACAAATTTTGCATGTTTGGTTTATTGGTGTCATGGTTAATAATAGTGTTGATTGATATTATTGCACTAAGTAAATGAGTGTTTTGCAATGTTGTATTTATGTAAGTGATGAGTTATAGACTTGTAATGTAATGTATGCACAATGGGTAGGCAAGTTGTACAACTTAATCAACACCAAATTATGTACATTCCAAAATGTGACCATGATTTGACCAAATCATGTACATTCTAAATATGACCATAATTTGCATCACCAACTGTCAAGTTGTATAACATGTTGGTATACCAATTTGGACCATTTTGTATACCTATCTGGACCATTTTGCATACATAAAAAAATAAAAAATAAAAAAAAACATATAATCTATCCACAAATATGTCACAATGCATATTTGTCACAAATTCCACTAAAAATTATCATTCCACAAAACTGTATGTAATCCATCCACAAATATGTCACAATGCATATTTATCACAAATTCCACTATAAATCATCATTCCACAAAACAGTAATGCAATCCATCCACAAATGTCACAATGCATATTTGTCACAAATTCCACAAAACAGTACTTTCATTAGTCCATCCAAATATGCCGCAAACTACCATTAACCCACATTGTGACAAAAAAAAAAAAAAAAAAAAGCATAAGGGGGCATATTTAAAATACAAAATCATTTTAACTCATCTTCTGTACAAAAGTTACATAATATTCATACAATCCTTATTGTGTTGCTCTGAATTGTGTTAAATGTGGATGAGGTTGGTGTTGCCCCACTGGTTATGATGGCCTAACCTGCATCAACATAGGCAATACAATTAACACTATGCACACAAATTAACACTATATGCAGTCCAATCTGCTACACAACAAAGGAAATGAAGGAACTCACCATTGATTGTGGCCTAGCCGACTTCCTACTCTCTTGTTTGATGGAACTCCTACTTTGTTCACTTGGGATGGAAGATGGTTGGGGTATGTCAGTTGGATGCATTGTCTGTGAGGTACCTCCCTGTCGTACCATATATTAAAAAAAACATCAATATGAAAAATATTAACGATATCAAATTTCAAATTACCCTATAATATTATGTATAAACTCACCTCAGTGTTAGTGTTTGGCTTTGTCTTTTTAACCTTCTTTGGCCATATCTTCCTATTTGGATTCTATGGTTGGGTGCATCCCCTAGTGTTGTGGCCTAGCTGATTGCAGTTTCCACATCGTACATCATACCCCTTTCGACTAACCTTAACACTTTCATCATCCTCATTTTCATCAGCTCCTCTTTTCCTCACCTTTTTCGGCTTACCTCGTTGTTTTTTGCGTAAAGGTGGCAGTGTGGGTTCCACATCATTTCCAACATCCCAATCTTTAGGGCCAGGCATCGGCTCAATGCTATATGTGTATGACTTCTTATATGTATCCGTTGAGTACCACTCACTTACATACATCTCTCAAGTTTTTCCTATTTATGTAAATTGCACAGCAAGCATGAAAGCATGGAATCCCATTCAACTGCCACCTACCACATCCACTGGTTCTCACTTTCAATTTGACAATCCTCCTAGCCTCATGACTGTGGTCAACCTCAAATGTCAAGTCGTTACTCCAATGGGAGATGTAATTCCTAGTATCTGACTTGTTCTTCTCTAACTTCTTAATAATCTTAGGGCATATACTATTGGTTGACATTTCTTCACTATTTCTGTTTTGGCTAATCTGAGTCATCAATTGCTGCCTTATCATCTCCATGCCAGTAAGAAGGGCTAATCTCTAGCTTCAAGTACTCATGCATGAAGAGTCTTGGCCATATTATTTAGAAGTATGTCACTGTAACTGTCTAGCCTGAAAGCATGCCTTGACCACATCTTTGGGTCCACCTTCTCGATGTAATCATGGGCTACAGTATCCATTCCTTTTATCACAGAGATGTAGTACTTGAATTGATTTTAATTTGCTGCTCGAGCTGCACCCTATAATGCATCCTTGTATGCTTTGCCTTTGTAACCCTTGTTCTTGAAGTTTGCATTCAAATGTCTAACATATAATCTGTGCTACACATCAGGCATCAGATACTCATGGCTTCCATTAGACCCTATGTAAAAAGAGAACAATGTTATTCAAATGTTGTCACAAATGTTAAATATTCATTGGATTATGATGTCAGGTTGTTACCTTTTGTCTATCGGACGTAAATGACCATGTATGAGCTTGGATTCTCAATATCCTCCAACAAAGTGTTTAAAAACCATGTCCATGTAGCTCTATTTTCAGTCTCACATATAGCATATGCTATTGGGAAGATGTCATCATTCCCATCCCGTGCAATGGTAGCATGTAGCTGCTGCCCACCATAACAATCTTTCATAAAGCAGGTGTTCACACATATCATTGGCCTACAACCAATCAAGAAACCCCGCTTACAAGCAGCTACAGAAAAATAAATCCTTTGGAAGAATAACCCATCTCTTTGTATGTAAGCTGAGCTACTGGGATTCTACTTACGTATTGCATTACTATAAGTCTATATGCTCTTGTAAGTTTGTAGTGCTCATCATGTGACCCGATTAGCAACTTCGATGCCAATCTTTTGGCATGGTGGCATTGTAGTAAAGTCATCTCCACATTGTAATCCATTTGAATTTCCTCTTTCAACACACTAGCCTTCCAATTAGCTTGATCTCTAAAGCTGTCAATGTATCGGTTTGCTGCCCACTTGATTGATGCTCTCTTTTATTATACTAATGACTTCCACAGTGATGAACATTCTTTAATGTCTTTATTTGGAAGTATTTCGTATCACTCTTCCATGACGCATATACTCTCCATCAACATTTTTTCTTACAATGGGGCTGAAACACGCTTTTTCTCGTTATGCACATAGGTGTAATTGAAGGAATTCTATACTGCATACAGCTGTAGTGCCTCTTTAAACTGAGGTGGGTTTGTAAATAACTGTCCCACATATATTTCAACCTTCTCTTTAAGGTCATGCACTCCCTACTATTCCGAATACTTCATTCCTCTTTTTTTTATTGTACCTTCATCTTCCTCTTCTTCACTTTCTAAGCTGCATGATTTTGGACTTTCAACACCCTCTTCATTTGCCTGTTTGAATTTACCATTTCTAGTGTTAATCTCCTCCTTAGTTGATGATGATACACCCCATGGTTGGAACCACTTGGTTGCAGCCTGTAGAACTTCTTCACATTTGGGATTGACATAAATGTCATCCTCTCCATCAGTCACTTCAAAATCACTTGATGGAAGTGGAATCTCTACTTCATCATGTTCATCTTCTTCATCTCCATATCCTTTGGTCTGCCTGGCTGTGGACTGCCTGGTCTATTGGGCTGTGGACTGCCTGGCTTTGGTCTGCATATTCTCCTTTTCTATATCTCTTTGGCAGTTTGCTCCATCTTCTCTTTTTCTATCCCCTTGGTTGTTTGCTCTATCTTATCTTTTTTTATCTCCTTGGCAGTTCGCTGCTTCTTTTGTTTGCTTATCTCATTCAGAGTTTGCTCATCCTTCTTTCTTTTGATCTCCTTGATAAGCACATCTTCATGCCCATGCTTATCCCCACAATCCCCAAACCCATCTCCATATCCTTTTTCGCCATAACTATTTGTATAACCTACTGGAACTCCAACAATGGCCCAACTGTGTTCATCTCCTACTTTTTCACCATCTTCTCCATCCTTTTTTATTTCATCTCCTTCCTTTTCACCATCTTGTCCATCTCCTTTTTTTGTATCATTGACTGGAACTTCAACAATGGCCCAACTATGTTCACCAACTCCAACTCCATCTTTTTCTACAACTCCATCTCTTTGTTCTTTAACTTCTCCAACTCCATCCTTTTTTAGTTCATCAACTGGGGCAGGTTCATCATGATCTACAAACACATGAAAGTCTTTGGACTCATACTCAACCACCCTAAACATCTCTTGGATATGATTTCTCCTTGTAAGTCCACGAATTTCTCCATTATCACCAACCTTGTAGTAGAGAGCATGCGCCTTGTTATATTGATAACCCAGGTACATTTCCACTATGTTTGTAATATCTGAGTAGCCTAACACAACAAGATCTAAATCAGGAAAACTCATCACTTTCCCCCCTACATACTCCATACGTGGTATAAAAAATGAACCATAATGGTGAATAATCAAATCAATGGTTCTTGTAAGTGGTGCTCCCGCACAACAAAATAATGGACATGTTTAGGGTTTAGGACATGTGAGAAGACACATACAGACCTATGTAGAAAACTCTATCATGCACATTGGCCCCCACCCACCAAACAAGCCCACATTACAACAGCAACAATAAAGATGTCTTCAAAAGCAGACAAATTCAAACAATAAGCCATTCACAACCAACACAACAATCATATATTAAAGTTTCCATTGTAAAAAGGTGAGAACTTTATACTTGGCTTCACAGCAGACAACAGACAAAAAATAGGAAGTCATAAAAGTGATTGCAAAGTCTCAAACCCATATGCTAAATAGTACTAAAAAAACAGCCAATCAGTTGGGGATTTAGTTCAACAAAGTAAAAGTATCAACATTTTAAACTTTACTTCTCTTACATCATTGCAAAAGTACATACCTTGACCTTTCCGATTTCTCCGAGGTGGTCTCATTTTACTCCTCCTGCGTACAATGTCTCCGCCAACATGCTCAAATCAGGACCATGCTGTAAAGTATATTTCTTGCCCGAAATTGACCCACTCCACTGATGATCCTCCCCCAACTCAAACCCAAAGTCCCGACAGACCAATCCGATACTACAAGTCCAGACCCAAATCCATACAAAACCAAAATACTTCCACTCGAAAGCCAAATCCAGACCGACACGAGAACCCAACAGTCGCAATCGCAGAAAAATTGGGGGGGAGGGGGGGAAGGGTTATTTTGAACCCTAGGTGAACGAACTGGAAAAATGGGTTTAGGGGGAACACTTCAATTTTTTTTATTTCTTTTTTTTGTTTAATGTTTCTACTGATGTGGATTTACACGTAATTACATTTTGCATTTTTTTTTAATATCATAGTCGACACGTGTTGCGATATTACTGGAAATTACGTGGAATTCCGTTAATTTGGACTGACAGACACTAACAGAAGTATCGATTTTGCATTTTTCCATAGGTCAGGTATCACATTTGGCTGTTTTGAAACATAGGGGAAAAAAAATAAAAACATGTAAACTGAGGTACTAATAAAGTAGTTAACCTTAGATTTTTTTTTTAGGTCAAACACTTCATAGCTACAACCATGGTCTCCTCCTCCTCTACGTCTGTTGTCAACCCCACAAACACCTACTCCACAACCCTGTCAACACCGATTGCCCCAACAGCTGCCCACTTACCATCAAGCAACCCAAGATCCCCTTGATTAGCTTCCCCGACCAGGCACTGATCATCCTCATAGTGGTCCCACTGTTGCTGTCCACATTTGGCACCAACATCATCTAATACGTGGCCTATCCACCATCAACTCCTTCTCCAATGTGGGAGATCCCTTTTTCTTGCTTTGCATCCCATCACACAACTGGCTTGTAGAAGCCATTCTTCTCTTTTCTTCTTGCAAGAGGCATGCTGCCTATCACTTATCTTTTATTCTCACACAAAGAGGCATGTTGCCCACATGAGTTGCACTGCATCTTGCAATGTGAGGTGCACAATTTATTGGTGGGGTACAACTGGTCTAGTAAGTTGTGTTCCATATAAAAAAAAAAAAAAAATGGAAGAAGCATCTTTTCTTAGCCCATAGTTGGTCATATTTCTGGCCTTGAGGCAAAGTTCAATAGCTAGGCCCATTTCAACCATTTGTTGGCTCTTTTCTTGGCCCATAGTTGGCTTTATTTTTGGCATTGTGGTAAAGCCTATTTAAGCCCTATGTTGGCTCTTTTCTCTTCGTCCATAGTTGGCCCAAATTTTTGGCTTGGTTTAAAGACCCTAGCCCAATTAAGGCCTATAGTTGGCCACTCTTCAAAAAAAAAAAAAAAGGTCTCTTAGTGACTCTTTCTTTATTTATTTATTAATGTAACAAACTGAAAGTTGCTCCTGTCCACTTCAATTTGGAGTTGGGTGATGCTTCGCATGACATCTCATTTGCTTCTCAAGACAATATAGCTGACTCTCAAACTCAGCACAACCACCCTCAGTCTTTAATTGTCTTGTGCTGCCACATGAGCTCTGAATCACAAGACTAGACTGCTGCAGCCTGGATTCGAGCTTGATCACATGGCTGCTACGACTGCTTCTCAGTCTTAGATAGAAGTTTCATCTTTTTTTCCTTTCTTAGCATTATATCTATTGTATTCCCTAGATGTAAGACATTCCTATTATGTTTCTTATTTTCCATGTGAAAGCACCAAGCCGGCCTTGATGGCTATATATAAGAAGAAAAAAGCAACGACCCAGACTGATTTCACCAACTTCTCTAAATTTACGGTAACAAACATGATCATAAAGTGAAGGATGCTATACATTGATCAAAAAGGGAGTTGGCGGGTCAACTCTAAATAGTAAGCGTGCAGCATGTATAAAGCATCTGATTCTAGTTAAGCTTTTATTTATTCAATTATAAAGGTAGGAAATATTCGAAAGATTCATCTACAGTAATATAGGGTTCCTTTCTTCAGTTCCTCGCCTTGCTTTCCAATCTTGTAAATTTCCCACAAACTCTTAAATTTATTGATTCATAGCATGAAAACCTTTACGGTAAGGTGGACAAAACTAAAGGAGAAAGAAAAGTAAGGTACATAGATACCTTTGAGATGTGGATGATAAGGCTTAAAGGCAGGCGGCTACAAACTTTAGCATTTACTCTTCTTTCTTTCCCGCCCTCCTCTCATTGCCTTTCTATATTATTATTATATTTCTTTTTTGCTTCCTTGTGGTTGGAGAAAAGAAGACTTTAGAGTATCCAACAGAAATGCTTTTCTTCGTTTGTCGTCGACCCCACCTTAAAAACTGGCCACATCTCGTATTTTCCATCGAACTCACCAAATATAGTAGCCTTTGTCCATCAACTGAAGAATAGACATTTCATTTCAACATGGGCGTTCTCGGAGCAATTGCCAGACATTTGGACGCAATAGTCGGGTATATATATATATATAATTGTTCAGAAAGAATCCAAGGAGTTATGCTTCTTTTAATATAGTATTCATTGTTCATGAATGTCATGTCTTTTCTGAAACAAACTGGCTGTCTTAGAACATGTCATATATATATATATATATATATATATATATATATATATATATATATATTTATTTATTTATTTATTTATTTATCTATTTAATGATATATATGTTTCTGTTAATTATTAAGTGTTCATGATCATTTACAACAAGTCCTAACCACTTTGATTACATGTTGTGAACCAGGCCTGGAGTGATGCTTCTATTTCCTTTGTAAGTAGAGGAGAAATATATATAATACATTGATATACCAGAAAATTAGTGTAAATGAAGATATTAATGCATGATATATATGAATGAATGAACAGATATTCATCAATGCGAGCAATTGAGAGCCCTACAACCCTAGACGATCAGCAATGGCTAACATACTGGGTCTTATACTCCTTCATAACCCTTTTCGAGCTTTCTTGTTGGAAAGTTCTTGCTTGGTACGTACGCATGCATGTTCATATATATATATAAATAACACAAGTGATTTTCTTTCTGGGTTTTACATATATAAATATATATGTGATGAGTGACATGCAGGATTCCGATTTGGCCATATATGAAGCTTGTGTTTTGCATGTGGCTGGTGCTGCCAGTATTTAACGGGGCAGCGTATATTTACGAGAGTATTGTGAGGAAGTATGTAAAGAATTTTGGGGGAGTTGTGGGGTTAAATAGTAATTACTCAGAGGACCACAAGAAGGCGCTCCAGATGATGACCCCCGACGCAAGGAAATCCGTAGAGCGTTACATTGATAGACATGGAGCTGATGCTTTCGAACGTGTAATCAAAGCGGTACGTAAGAAAATAATATAATATTAATTTGCAAGCATTCATTCATTCAATCCTGTTTCTTAACCTCTACGTTACGTAAACTAATTGATTTTGCAGGCTGAAAGAGAAGTGAAGAAGAACTGATGATCATCAGAAGAATCGTACGTACGCCACATATATATATATATATATATATATATAAGGGCAATTAATGTATGAGATTCATGTACTGTAATTGTTGTAAAGAAACGTACAAACTTCGGCTTCATGTGTATATTATTCCCCAAGAAGATGAAAATGGCATTGTTGTTAATTTATGAGAATGATCTTTTGAGATGGAAATAATAAACATCGATCACGCATGACACTTATTGTTTTGTTTTTTTTTTAAACGTAGTTGCAGCTATTTGCAAGAAGTTCTGATCTAGGGTTTAAAGAGTGACTTGAAACTTTTCATGATAAGCATATATAAATGACGAATAGGCCTCTAGTTCGAACACCTTGTTTCGGCAAAAGGTTGGAATTTGTTAGTCAAGTATGCTTACAACGGAGAGTTTTAAGGTACTATTTAAATCCTATGGAGCTTGCTGCATATTGATGCAAACAAAGAGACTTATTTTGCATTTTTTTTTTCTTAATTTTTAGTAAGTTTGTTAAATTTTCAAACTGTAAATGCTAAGTGAGGGTTGGGTTTTCTGCTGATCAGCATCATCTGAATTTGTTGGGATTTGTTTTTTATTTTGATGAATAAAAAAGCATTTGAAAAACTCGAATATATATACAAGAGGAAGGAGACCCTCCTCAGAGACCCCCCAAAAAACAAATAAGGCTAATTGTTAGGCATTTATTTTCTGTTTTCTGTTCGTATTTTTTTTTTTTTAAAAAAAAAAACTCCCTTATATTACCTTTAAAGTTTGCTTGTCCTGTGGTTCTACATCTTTGACCTTGCATTTAGGGAGATAGATGAGAGTTGTGGAATCTTATATCATCTATTATAAGTTATTCGAGAAAGTGCTGCACGCATTGAAAGGAAGAAGATGAAGAAAGGCTCGAGAACCTAACAATAAGTATCAAAACAATTAGAGTAAACAAAAATTAAAAGAGAATGTATCACATGAATGATGCAATCTTATGAATTTTTAGTTTGAACATCGAAAAAAGTGGTCATCATTCAAGGCGGTTAGACAAGGTGCGAACATGGGCACGGCCGTTGCGAGACCATTCAAACCTACTAACACTCCCGGTGCAAGGGACGTAAATACCCTTCAACTCTACCAAAATACCTATAGAGAAACAATAACAACATAAACACAAAAAAAAAAAAAAAAAAAAAAAAAAAAGAAAAAGAAAAAGAAAAAGAAAAGAAGCGAAAACAAAGAAACAAACCCAAAAAGCAGAAGCACCAATAGCGGAGATGGCGCGGACACAGGGGAAGCGGTAACGGGAAGCAGATAGGCTAGTGATGGCAGTGGTGAAGCGCGCTGGCCGGGGAGACGAACTGACTGAGAATAACAGAATTAACTCAGAAAATGTCATAGCTGAAATCCAAGGCAAATCCTAAGGGATGAGACGTGCCAGCCGAGTAGAGGAGGCGGCAAAGTGAAGGTGGATCGATGTACTAAGGCTGTAATTTTAGGGGGAAAGAGATGAATCCCTTCGAATACGTTGCCAAAGACAAGAGATAGAGCCTCAAAAGAGGCAGAAAGTTTTAGAAGGGAGGGGGGAGGGGGGAAGAGGAGGAGGGGGACAGAGGGTAAGTGTTAATTCGTGTGGAGAAAGAACAATATCAAAATTAAGAAACTAAGGAAACCAACTTCTTTTCTTACTTCTCTAAAAAGAAGTGAGTTTCCCCAGCTAAATGGTTTTGCTAATTGGCTATTTCACTTTGTTAAATAAGCAATTATTCCAAAGATCTAACAAAATAGTAAATTTAATCATTTAATTATTATTCTAACCCTCCCCCTCATGTATCTAGTCAAGCTCCTCTTTAATAAGTAAAACCCAACACATAGAATATTCAATTGAGATGATAGGTAGATTCTAAAAACATGGTTCATACTTAGAAAAACCTTTATTCTAATGCCATGTTGAATCACCAACTATCGCAAAAATTTAAGTGAATAGGAATGTGTGAATTTAATTATTTAATTAATATTCTATCGGCCTCAATGTGCCTTAAGAAGCAGTGGCTTGTTTTTAGTGATCATTTTCGAGGTCGTTTTCATGGAAATTACCTAGTGCAAGTGCAGGCTGAGTAAACAACATTACTCAGTTGCTCAAAGGGCCTCGAATATGTTTTAAAAGAAGTTGGGGGAGGAAATTTTTTGTTTTCTAAACAGTTTCTTACCAAAAACTGCAAAAGAACATCAGCAAAACTTTTTTCAATTCACAAAATCCACATTCAAAGAAATAATTATCACTACAATATTTTCAGGAACAGAGAGCTAATTTTCTTTTTTTAGAGAAAAACTAAAATACAAAAAAAAAAAAAAGCATGTTACACAGTACGTAAGTCATTACAGAAGCGTTAGAACCACCATTACTAATACATCTGGAGAATAAAACGATTGAAAACAACAAACATCAAAAAACATAATCTTGCAACTGATCTTTTGCCGAGTAGAATTCCAAGCCATTATTACATCATTCAACCGGTTGGAGCTAATACCTGATTAAAGAATCAAATATCAAAAGCACAATCTAGCAGCTGATCTTTGGCAGGTAGAATCCAAACCATGTTCACATCATTCAACAGAATAGAGCTAGTACCTGGAATTGATAATATTCTTTCTTTGAATTTAGCAACCCAAGACCAAGAGTACGTAGTTAACCATGAAGATCTCTAGCCTTGTATCTTCAGCCGGGCGGTAGTCCTGTCGGATTCACAAAATGCAGTGTATGAAGCACGGTGGACAAAAAGGAAGGCCTAAGTAATTTATGAAAAAATTAGACTTACTTCTAAAACCTGTAAATCTTTGTTAGCTTCTTCTGAGATTCTGGTACACTACCACAATTTGTTGCCATGGCAAAAGGGAGGGTTGAATGGATTAGCCTAGAGTTATCCTGATCTGTAGCTTGACTAGGTTTCAGGATGTGTTTTGCTCCTGCACTTAGTTTAATAGGACCCAATCTTGCCGAATTATCCACTTGTGAGGAATCAATGCCACTTGAACTTTGAAGCACATCCTTTTGATTCTCATTTGGGCAACATTCTAACATGATTGCTTTATCCCTGCTTGGATCGAATTCAACAACTCCTGCATTACATTGAATGTCCATGCCGCAGTTTTCTCTCCTTAACCCCATCACAGCACTTAACTCTTTTTGCATTTCTAAATTTGGTATCCTGGTGGGCTTTGTTAAATAATCTGCTTTAGCTGCAGGCCTCTTGGATTTCTTAAAAGGATCAGGCACTTTGATACCAAAAGCTTTTGATTTCACAGTATCTTTGAACTTAATTCTGTTCCGACAGCCCTTGTTGGCTGCAGAAGTTGAATTAACTCCAGGAATGGCGGGAATAGGTGGAGGGTGAAGTATAGGTGCTGAAGAGAGCGAATTGTTGATGTATGATTGAGAGTTCATGGGATTGTAAGGATAAGAAACTGGTAAATGATTCACAAGTGGGGAAGGAAAACAATTAGTTCCGGAGATAAGATGGGGAAGATACCTACCACCCACATCAGAAAAAGGTTGAGAGGAGGCAATTAGTGGTTTATCCTGTTGTGCATGGAACAACCAAGGGGGCAGGCTCTTTGAGGATCTCTGAATCCAAGAAGGTTGAACACTCTCTCTATAATCAGGGTGCAAGAATGGAAAGTTGAAGGCTGATTTTGCAGCATGAGGTAGATTCTGCTTGTTTTTAAGTTCAGCAGGACTCCAAGGCATATGATGACAGGTAATGTGAGGGCCAGAAAGCAGTGGTAACTGAGAACTGACTCTTAGATCTTCAGCTCTAGATATAAAGGGTTCCTGGAGGCTGGGTGCACCACCAAACATTGCTGGGGAAGCAGATGAATGAACAAAAGAATGCACATTATCACTAGGGTTTTTGTTGATGGTAAGACTGCCATTTCGATGGACCACATTAGTTTGCCAATTGGAGAATGGGTTAGAAAACCTAGACTCTGATGCTTTCGACAGCAAGCTGCTCCGTGACATGTGATTGCACTGAATTCCTAATGACTGAGCTACAGTGTCCTTTGATTTTCCTGATGCAGGTTGTAACATCCAATCCTGCAGAAAATTTCTCTCCATAGATGAATTCTCCATGGCACTACTTGTAGGACAATCATCTGTTATGATCTCCTTATCAGTCCAGACCTTTCCATCCTCAAATCCTTGCATCTCGTTGCAACTTCTACCAACTGCTACATCTTTACCCATCAAACGCATTGTTGTTTGGTTAGAATTTAGCAAGATTTTATCTGAACTGTCTTTAGGATGAAAAATCGCATTAGTAGTTTGGTTCTGCACCTGGTTATATTGTCTGTATCCAGTGAAAGATGTATCAGACAGGCTCAGCTCAGAATCGAGCAGGCGGGCAGAGTGGTTGCTCCCCCTCTCAGAATTAAGCCACTGAACATCTGATCTTCCAGTACCTTCTACTTCAGTGACACCGAACCTAGCTGGTAAATGTACTTTAGGGTTCTCTGTAACATAATTCTGCACAGGAAACAAGTTTAATGGATCTGTGGGATGTTCTCTCTCGACAAAATGCCTCTTCTTCACACTTAAATATTCCCCAGTACTTTTTGGCAGGACAAGATTATGCACAGGCAAGCTGCTGGAAGAGCCAGTAGTACTTGGCAGCCAGTGCTGGTCAAACCCACCCTTCCCACTTGAACTAAACTGGATTAACTCACCCTGTGAGTTGAGAGGCAAACCAAAAAATCCGTCATCCATGCAATTTTCTCTGAAGGAAACTGCTTTTTGCGTCCGCTCTGGAGACTGACATATGCTATTCATCAACTCTCTCGGAGACACATGACAAAAAGGTTGGTAATGCAATGTACTTCCACTAAAATTCTGTGTGGCAGATTGAGACGGAAATGGCAGCCTCCTGTTTGCATTTTCATCTACAACAAAACAAGATGATGACGGCTGCGACAATACCCTTGTGTCTGGCACTGAACTGATTGCAGCAATGCCATGGATAGAATCTACAAAATGATCAATCAGCTTTCCACTCTCATTGAAAGCTCTGATAACATTACCACCTGCTTGAGCATTTACACAAGGATTATGCCTTTCTTCAAGTGCAGAAATGAGTCTAGGAGGGCCAACAGATGCGGGTTTACATGACATAGTTGAGTGGCCTTGATTAAACATATGCATTTTGTCATTATGAATTGCAACCTGACTTCGAGAAACTGATTTTTCTGGACAATGCTTTATTTTGTCTTGAAAAGTAACATGTGGCCTCAGAGGACATGGTATATCAACATGATCATGCGTATTGAGCAATTGTTTCTTCCTGGCTGTAGGTTGAACCTCAGTTCCACTATCTGTACTAATAATAACATCATTATCAGTTCCATCTACCTCCATAGGGGAAACTTCTTTGTCACGTTCAGTGGACTGGTCCTCTGATAAAGTAGCAAAAGCATCTGAAAATTGGTCACCACTGCCTTGCTCAAAGGCATCTGAGATATTTTTCTTCCTTGGACCAAGTATGTCATCCTTACCTGAGAACCTGACATGCCTGTCAGGCCTTTGAATACCAGAATGATTTACTTGACTACATTTCAATTTGCAAATTGCAGAGTTCAGCCTAGGAGTAACTTTTTTATGGTTTTTGAGAATGCTGCGAACCGGAAACACTGGCTTCTGGTGCTTAGCAATTAATTTCGATGTTTGAACAACTTTGAGCTTCTTTTGCATAGATAAGCATTTCAGATTTGGTTTCTTTCCTTGCATAGAAGCAGTATCCAAGATGTCCTCTGGAAACCTCTTATTACAAGATGAACCATTCAGTTTTCTAGCGAAATCAACTGGAGGTGGCAGTTTGAGCTTATGCAAACCCTCCTGACAGACAAGAAAGCCATAACATCAATCATATAAAGTTTTTAAAACTATAACACTTCCAACTATACATAGTTCAATCGGTAGGATAAATTAGTTTACAGAATCATGTTGAGTGGTGGACTAAGTTCTAGGCTTGGCAGTATGACTTCCATTTTTAACATAAAGGACCCAAGAGTACTAGATAACCCCCAATGCCTAGGAGTAGAATGCCAGGATACGCAATATGCTCAAAAACCAGCATCCATGGATCCCGGAAGAACATTAAATTTAAAATATTGAAGCTAGAAAAAAAATTTTCTAGTTTTGGCTGATGACATATAGCTTATGGAATCAAAAGGCTGAAAACACTCAGAGTCACAAGTACGAGATATTGTTAATTTTATTAAAAACAAAAATAAATATTGCCATCAGTGCTTTAGAAACAATTTAAGATACAAATCAATGCAGTGAGTACGTGAGGAGACATTATTAAAAACATAAATAAAATATAGCAATTATTACTTTTAACTCTGTATATAGACTTGAGTGCAAGGCTGCATGTTAACGTGGTCCAAGTGTCGGATGGATGCATCCAAAGTTTGCATGTCTACATGACAATAAATCAAACTCATATTTAGACACTAGGTATTCCACTCTACCCATTCATTACAAATGAAAGTGCATTTGATTCGTTCCAAAAATCTATCCTATATTATTCCATGCCATGCCATGTAATTGGTTATCCCAGGTGATTCCAAACAAAAATGATATGGATAGTTAATATCACTAAAATAGGTCTTCAATATGTTTAAACTTCCCATGTTAAGTTGGTGTACCAAGAAACCAAGGGAGTGAAAGAAGCAACTTTTCCGAGGACAAAGGGTGTAGGTGGGAGAGAGCGATTGTCAATGGCCGGTCAAGTAAACAAAAGCAGTTTCGATTTTGGAAATCAAGTCCGAACCCCTTTTGTAGCATCTCCTTTGCATGCTTGTTAAACTTATGTTTGCCGTGTTGTTTATTGTATTTGAAGAGAAAGGAACAATAGATGGTATAGTAGGAAATGTAGAAACCCTAGCACTATCCTCCATGATAGGATTTTTGGGTTAGGACGAGAGTCAACCTAATGAGTGACATTGACCCCACCCAGAAGAATAGACTGGAGAATGTAGAGCTTCTTTGAGGCTATCTTGAAAACTTAGCTTCCTTATGTAGGTTCATTCTATTGTATTTTTCTTCTCTCCCACTCCTGCTTCAAACTGGCCTGTTTTCTAGAGTATGCCCATGAGGTACTGCATTAGTTCTTTTGTTCTTTTTCAATCAGTCATCAATTAAAAAGAAAAAATCCGCAGCCTCTCCAAGCAACCTGTCTTCTTTTGTTCTTTTGTTCGCTGGCTAGTTCCTAACCAACTTAGTCTAAAAAGCCCAGTTTTCTCCCCCATCCACATATGCTTTCATCAACAGAATCCATAGCTGCTGCCACCTGGCAGGCTGCCCCACAACTGAATCTGTAAGCGGTGCAGGGCAGGATGGATGAGAAAAGCGGCAAGAAGAAGACAAACAGAGGGAGGAAGGGGGACCCCCTTTTTTTTTTTCTTCCTTTTTTTTTTTTGCTCTTTCCCCCTCAAGAAAGAGAAAGAAGAGAATCAATCCTTTCTTCTCTTCTTTCATGTGAACAGCCCTATCTTATGCATGCCTGGGAATCATCCTACCATGCCAGAGGATGGCTGAGTCATCCACAGGAAGTGTAACCCCCTTACGACGATGGAATTTGTCCACAGGCAAGGGCAGCTGCTCGACCAAGCAACCAATTACCACTTCGCCTCTCAGAAGTGAGAAAGTGAGCAACAAGCTGAAAAAGCCCTTTTCCCTTTTCATACCCACATACATCCAATGAATCTAAAGTATCTTTTGAAGGAAAGCCCAACACATTTCCCTTGGGATAGACCAAAAGTAGAAAAAATGGAGGAAAACATAATATTTTCAATTTGATATTTGGTTTTAAAATTTATAATTTGTTTGTCGAAAAGCTTTCATTTCTTACTACATCGCTTCCCTTCACTTCGGATAAGTAAGTGCCTCCTGTAAATTTCTAGGAATAGACAGACAACAATTTGGACACAAGGAACGATATGTGGGTCAAAGATGCTGATAGGAAACAAAGTTAGATATTAGATGTTGAGTACATGACCTGACTCCATTGCGTTGTGCAATAGAAAGATTAATATCATAGGTAACCCAAGTATTGAAGAATTTAAATCAGAGATACAAATAGTATTACTTGAGTCAGGGTCAGATGTTTGGCAAGCAGCATCGGGAATGGTCTTGCATTTCTGTCATTCGGTGTAAACTCTCAACTTGTCCGTTGGCGGCTCATACAACTCATCAACAGCAGACTATATAAATTATCTTATACCTTGGATTAGAATAAGTAGTCCTCAAAGGAGAGCAAGTACTCTTCTTAATAGCTCATGGCTAATCGATTACTGCCCCTTCAGATGGAGATTCTCATCTATCAGCCTAAGGCCCTTTAACTGTTGTTCTATGATCCTTAAACTTTTCATGAAATCCTTTGCCTTACGCAGCAATGAACTTTCATCCCTTCAGTTTCAGCAAAGTATCATCCAAACCAGAAGGCTGGTTGGAAAGGCTATGCTTGCCTTTTAATTGTCATTTTCATGTCCTCTCGTGTATCTTTCAGTTCTATTATTTTCTTTCTTGACATTGTAAATCGTAATGAAACAACCATGAAAATAGTGACAGGAATGTCATACAATCATACTTGGAGGGGGAAAAATAATCTCACTTTATGGATAAATAGAATTTCCAAAGTCATCACAAATCCCCATGAACATTTCCAACTTTCTTGATAAATCAACCACTTCTGAGAACCTATTGATTGAATAGTTCAACTGTTCTGTTTAATAAAAACAAAAGCAAAAAAATACTTTTTAACATCTGAGAGATTCCAAAGACCACCTTCCTCTTCTACATTCCGTTTGATAAAGTTGGAACTACCCAAGTACATTCTACATCCATCACAGTCCAATGTCGAACATTGACACGGCAACGTGATGGGCTCCCTCAATATATAGCCTTCTAAATCTATCTTATACGGGAAAGAGGACTGAAAAAAAATTAAATAAATCTTGTGCAATTCATCACAGAAAACGAAGATCTCAACTGTTCAAAACAAACATAATCAAACAAATCTTTCCAGTATCTCAGAAAAACTCTTCAATCCTACCATAGAAAAAAGATTTAGAAGAAAAAGGAAAGGACAGAGAAAAAAAGTAAAACTCACAAATACAACTTAATGAAACCCCCAACCTGTTAATTCACTGCAATTTGCCTTCAATGCATGTTCACTTCTTGAACCATTGCTTATTGGTGCCACTCAAACACCCTTTAGGATTAGTGTTTCTCCATAAGTCACAACATGAAAAGTAAAAGAGTGCAAACTGGAAGATCTTTCCATGAACTCCCATTTCTAATCAAATTGTTACAGTTTTTACGGTCAGAATCCCATATGCATAGGTAAGTTTAGCCATAATTTATAGCTTTTCAAAGTACTCTTCACCAATAGTAGATACATAACACATTCTTCAGTAAGAACCACAGATATTATTAAAACCGTAAGGTGTCCCAAGGGGCAAATGAAGTATACAAGGGAAAACACCCAACTAGGAGGAGTAAAAAATAACAAGGAAATCATAATAACTAATCACCAAAAAAGAAACAAAAGCATTTGTCCAAAGATATAGAGTACTGAAAAATAAAGACTTAATTTCCTCCAATGTCCTCTCACAATCCCCAAAACTTCAGTCACAACCCAAATTGACTGAAGAAAACATTCCATAGTACAAGCAACCTCACAATGGAGAAGAAGGTGATGCATAAACTCCCCATTCCTTTTATAGATGCAACACATATCGACTACAATGATGTGCCAGTTCTAGATTTCATTCATGATAAGGAACTTTCCTAGGGCCACCGACCAAGCAAAAAAGGCCATCCTCAAAGAAACCTTAGTCCCCCAAACATTCTTCCAGGGGAAACAAAAGCAAACATTAACAATAAAAAATCGCAATTAACATGATCATAAGCTTTTTCTAAGTCCATTTTGAAGATAACACCTGGTTCTCCATATCTTATTATACTATCAAGGCATATTCATTGGCAATAAGAAAATGATCTAGGATTTGTCTACCTCAGATGAACAAATTCTGCAACTTAGAAATAATCTTCTCCAACACCACCTAAGAAAATGATCTAGGATTTGTCTACCTCAGATGAACAAATTCTGCAACTTAGAAATAATCTTCTCCAACACCACCAATAGAGATGATCTCCATCTTTAAACTATGACAACTGGATTTCTTGCCATTCTATCAGCTTCACCCAAGTGACCACACCTACATAAATTACCTTATAAAGGCTCAACAAAGATATCATTTTTGTTTCTAATCTTGAAATCATTTGGTTGGTGTCAGCTAACTGAGCTAGCAAAGTCTCTTTTTCTCATACAGAAACCAAAAATCAAAACAGCCTACACAAGACAAGGGTTTTAAGGGATGGCAAAGCATTACCTCCCATTTTGTAGCCATAGGCAAATATGCCTCCTATGGACCAAAAAAATAAAAACCTTGAATCTTTTCAAGCTTAATTACTTCTTCATCTTGCCATCTTAATCATGCCATAAGTTCTAACCCAATCACCTATCATGATTATGAAAACACCTTGACGCATAACCAAGTCCTTCACCTCAAGCCATATATTTGCAACTTTCTCCATTTTTGTATCCCCATGCATTGCATAGAATACAATCTGCATAATCTTGTACAGATCTTTAAAGTCTCTTCACCTCAAATCAGATACCTGTCAGTTTCTCCATCTTTCTTTCATCTCATGCACTCATTCTTCTTCTATTGTTCATTATTGTAAGGGATAAAAAGCTGCTGACTTGTCTATAGATGTCCATTCCTTTTACCTTGTTTCGTAAATGTATTCCTAGTAAACAACTTAGCTTCTGTCCACCTTGAAGTATCTCTCATTTATGAACATTGTTTACCTAATGGAGACTACAGTGATTACGACATTCCATAGGAACCTTATATTTTATCATAAGGCAACTGAGATATCTCAGTGGAGTCTATAACCACCTACTTGAAATATAGTTCCGTCCAAAAGATTACTATTTATATTAAATGGGTAGTATATGATTATAAATTGTGCATATGGTCTTATTGACCTCTATTAACTTCATTCTCTTGCTCAAGGATAGCATCAACACATAAGACAATTTTTTGTGTAAACAAGGCCAATCTTGAGGCATTGAACTGAAATCCATGAATGCCTTATATTTCTTTCTCTTGCAATTTTCACTTGTCATTTCTTGCACAATCAAAGAGGTTGACAAAGAAGGTAACCAACTAGATTAACTATAACCATTCGAAAGCATTTCACATGAATTCTGTAAATTGAAGTTTCTAGATGACTTAAAATAGTACACAACTGAACCATGGGTCCAGAAGGACTTCCTCTAAAATCTTCTTCGATGAGATATACAAGTAGAATTGCATCTGTAATGGTAGTGATTCGACTAGTGACTAAATCAGATATGCTAATGGTGCTTTCAAACCCTGCTAATACACCTAAATCGCAAAATATTAATTCCGTGCACAACCTAACTTGATGGCCTAATTACAAAACCAGCCAATGTATTTCTTAAGGACATGCAAGATAAATTCACTCTTGATAATGGGAGGCATAAAATAGAATTTCAAGACTTACTTCATCTCTTCGCATGTTTTAAAATGTCCTAATTTGTATATTTTTGATTATTTTTTGAAGCTATGTTGCTTAATCCATCAAATCCTTAACTTTTGAGGTTAGCTGTGGCACCTAAATTCCAAATTCCACTCATTTCTACTTCGAAGAGAATAATATCACACATAAGCAAAACAACTTTGAGGATTTTAGTCTCTATCAAAACTTTTTCACATCCAACTTAACTCCCTTGCTCCAGTTCGCTTCTCCACAATCCTGATAACACTTGTTGAAAAGGAGGATAAGGCTCAAATTCTACTTTTTAGAAAAGAAACTCCATGCATTAACTCTATATCTCCTAACTCTTCATGGAAGTGAGAAATGAAAGCCGAATCCTTTGTATACATGCAGCATGAATGAGCATAACAGTTTAACGAAACATTAAGGAAAGTAGATGTGATTTAGCTAGAGGATCCCATTCGTTGAGTAGTTTCTATTCCAGTTTCCCTTATGTGTCTTACTTATTTTGATTATAATTATTGGTAAAGTAATGTTAGGAATGTTTTATGGTTGGGTTTATGGATTAGAAATTTGCTATGTGTTTTGTTGCTAGATTCTAGGAAACTGTTGCTTAGCGTTGTCTAGTATTAGTTGAAAATCTATGCATAAATTCAGATTTGGCAATTATAAACAAGATCTGTGCAATAAGTCTTAAGAGTGTAAATCTGAAAGATAAATAAATCAACAAATAAGTGAAACTTGAAAAAAAAAAGATGATTTTTATGATACGCTACAAAGACATTGTCGATGCCAATATTATTGTGCAATCAGCTATACCCTAGAGAAGAATTAATAAATGATTTAGATAAAAAAAAAATTACTGTTATGAACAAGTCATCATCTCATCATGCCCATACTCTGAAGCTTCACATATGCTGAATTGACATAAAAGGTATTTATTGCTAAAAATTTGGGAAAAAAATGTTAATCATATTTTTTGGGCAACTTTTCTTTCAAATCAAAGTAAGGGTAAGAAAACATAGTAAGAAGCCCAAATTACTTTCAATCTAGGCTGCTAATAACTTCTTTCTGAATCTTCATTAAAAACAATCACCAACCTTAACAAAACTGTTAGGTTTTTGTGTGTTGGAAAATTCATGAACATGCATGGGATCTATGTTGTAGTGTTTAGGTCCTGAGCTAGGATTGAGTCAGTGTCAAATGCAAGATCAAGAGAAGGATAAATTAAGATCAAGATTTCAAATGCAAGATCCAGATTTTGATTGATCTACAATCGGTGCTCGATCGATCGAACCAGTGAGACAAGTCTCCGTACAAATTCTAGAGAAGTTCAATCACTCCCATGACATTTGATTGATTGAAGTAGTGCAGAAGATTATCATACAAATTCCCAAGAAGTTCGATCACTCCCACGAACAATGTTCGATCGATCAAAGAATGTGCATCATGTGTCATATTGAAACCCGAGGAGTTCGCTTGTATCACAATCGATTGAGCACATGTGATCCTGAAACCCTACAATTCGATTAATAGTCAATCAATCAAAGGTGCGACATATCGTTTTATTTTTCAGCCGACTTACCTTCTACAACCCTAGTTTTACCCTACCTTTATAAGCCTTTTAAGCCACGATTTCACCGATCTAGATAGTCTGTTTAGACTTGGTTCATTTTTTTCAAACAAGCTCAAACTCTTTTAGGAGCTATGTCAATTAACTTATTCATTTCTTATATAAAGTAAATATCGTCATTATTTATATGTTTCGTAAAGCCAACCTAATCATTAGTTATTTAATGTTATTCATATTCTATTATTCAAGTTAAGGAATCCGGTAAGTAAGAAATACCTCTCCTGCTAATTAATCGTTATTTACAAGCTATACAAATTAATATCACCAACCTTATATTTATAATAAATCCTATATAATTTTTCTAATCATAAAATATAACATTTAAATTATATCTTATAACATTATCTAAAATCTTAAACAGTCCAATCTCGAGTCTATATGTATGTTTTAAAGTATATATATACATTCATTATACATAAACATACACATATAACTATCTCAAGACTCGCAATTAATTACAATGATTCAAACTATATATGTCTATCACATTAGGAAGATAATTATCTTTCATCTTTTATATATTAAAGATATTGTCATTATGAAGTTATTAAGACTAGTACTATAAAAAGTAATAAAATAAAGTTATACAAATTTATACAAGCTTATACTAGTCGAGCCGACTTTATGAGTTCAACTCGTTTAATAAACAAGCTTAAATTTCTGGTCAAGCTTGGTTCGTTTATTAAATAAACTGAACTTGAGATGAGTTTATAAGAGTCAAGCTCGAGTTGTTTATGAGCAGCTCAGATTATTTATAGCCCTATGTCTGACCGTGATAGAGAAACTAAAACCTGAAACTGTGGTGAATTAAACAGGTATTTTCTGGAACATGTACAAGATAAATCAGTTTTGTCCCTCCAAATATATCCATAGTACATAAATAATAAAACAGGAATAAATAAAAACACCAAGAAGCAAATTTGTAATGAAAGCATAAACCTTGCTCATCCAAATGTTGTCTTTGCAGATGATTCCCAGTTAACTTCTCAAAGAGCAAGTCAAGAATTATCATAAATAAATTAATATAGAATGATGGAATAAAATATTAAAGGCCCCCAAGAAAAACCAACAGATTCTTGTTTTGATAAGTACTCGGTTGACTGATGTAGTTCGCTCAGCTTGCAATGAACTTGTTCTAGTGTAGAGTCATTCATATATCCGTGGGAAAAACATATCAGAGATCTGTTCACCAGATTGCTCATCACTAAATAATGGTGCCTTGAATCTTTGGGATTATAGAAGAACTTCTTTGCGTAAGCTAGAGAAGATTCAATCCATGAAAGAAATTTGAATCCAAAAGTTAAGCTCCTCATTGATGAAAATTAATCTGAAATATGTTTCCAACCATATAGTACTTGTCACAGTTGAACCAAATAAGTTATTCGCTTGTTGAATATAATTTGAACAATCTGCTGTCTGGGCCTAAAGCACAAACACTAGTAAAGACTGCACGAAATACCGATCATAATGCAAGGGTCATTCTCCCCTATGTTTCTCTTTAATACATTTCCCAGCAAAAGGTCGATACAATGGCATTATTTGATCATGCAACCAGTAAATTAAGGTTCTATAGATTTATAAACCACTTTTCAAAGAAATCCTGATGCCTTTCAAACATAAAGTAAGAATTCCAATTGACATGATCCTACAGTACACAATTACTACAATCTCATTTCTTGGGCCTCGATCAATCTCTAAATAAACATAAATTTCAGCCCACAATTCCTTCTTGTAAACAGTAGTTATCATAGCTGTCAAATAGTGATTTTCACCAACAAATTATAGTCTGCCTAATTGCAAATTTACCGTCGAAGTCATTCTTATATCCCAAAAAGAATTAGCATTCTAGCTTCGAAACTG
This sequence comes from Corylus avellana, assembly GCF_901000735.1. Lineage (NCBI taxonomy): Eukaryota > Viridiplantae > Streptophyta > Magnoliopsida > Fagales > Betulaceae > Corylus > Corylus avellana. The sequence goes on along the minus strand of NC_081545.1, from coordinate 17,570,636 downwards.
GCTATGATAATATACAGCAGATAAGATCCAACATTCCAATACCAGTATAAAGCATGCAATATAATAACGCACACTAGCTTCCATCTGGGGGAGTTCTTCAGCAACACATTTCATCTCAATATTATCAGCCTCACAAATTAAACAGCATTATTCCTCAAACCAACAACACCAAATGGGCATATAGCTCCCAAGCTAGCAAGATTATGATGATGGTGAGATAGTAGTTCGTCTTTCCAATTAACAAGTAAAAAGTCTTGGACATTACTCCATCCATTTCACCCCATAACTTCCATGTGATAATGATGTGTAGCATTCGAAGTAACAATATCCAACCCTTTTAACCTTGTAAATTAAGTGTCCTTGGAAATAATTACGTACAGAAAGGAGATCCAACAAGCCATATATATAAACAATATTGTGCTCTTCAAGGCCATCTTTCCCATTCATATTCCACCCATGTTAATGATCACACATATATACTTGGCATCAAATCAAGATCCCAAATGATTATCTTTCGAATAAATGTTAGTGCAATAGTGGAAAAAAAGCAGCATCATTAATCAAGGACAAAAACTCTCCACCTTATAAAAGCCCTCGCTGCCCAACCCGTACTGTACAGCTGGAGCACCACACCTCCACAAACTGCTGAATCCTCCACAAACATGAGAACCCCATTCCTAGTTTTTGTTTTTCACTTTTTCTCTTTATAATTATACTGAGCCTCATTGCCGCCTAGTTCACACAACAGTACATTTACAAGCCAACTGCTCTTGTCCTCAAACGTGTTGCAGTCTTTAACCAGCTTTCTCAGCAGTAAATCATGCAGAAAAGTGGAAAAGAGGAAATACCCAATGGAGAATGTAGCATAATCAAACAAACAACTCAACCATCACAAGACTACAGTAATCATCCACATTTTGATACCAACTATCGACAAAAATGAAGATGCTACAGCTAAAAATCATATCACCACAACACAAAAATCATAATAATGGTTGCAAATCAACAATATTTTATGATATAAATCGCATACCTTCTTCTTCAACTTCTTATTCTTCTTCTTCTTCTTCTTCTTCTTCTTCAACTTGCTTACAATTGCCATGCCTTTCTCTTCCAAAACCCTTCTCTTCTTCTTGTTCTTCTTCTTCTTATTCTTCATCATCATCTTCTTCTTCTTCTTCTTCCTCATCTTCATGTTTATATTCTTCTTACTCGAGAACTTGCAACTACCAAACTTGTCTTCTCCTCCACTGCTTTCTTCAGCCACATTTTCATCATCATCATCATCAACATCTACTGCTTCGATCTGCGGCGCCACCGCGAAAATCTCCGCAATCGACCTCTTCTTGGGCGGCTTGGTCGTCTTGGGCTTCTTATGCTGCGACGACTGAGCGAGGCAGCTATCAACATGGGAATTCACGGCATTCACGGTCGCCGCCGTAAACACCCGGCAAACCGGGCAAACCATCTCAAATTTCTCCTCCTCCGGCTCCGATTTCTCGAATTCACTCTCGTTCCTTGAAAATTCTAGTCGCTCTCCCTGAATATTCTGGTTATCTTTGTGGGTTTGATTGGAATTGAAGGCTTGCAGCTCGTGGGACCACCAGCGGAACTTGGCGACCGTGATCGGCGGAAGCAAGGCCTTCATATCCTCCTCCGAGTCTTCCCCGAACGGCCAGCACTTGACCACGTCGACACTCCTCATCTTCGCCGCATATTGTCTGTGAAAACGGAAAACCAAACCATATATATGTATACATATATAGATATATATATATATATATATATATAACACAAACAAAGAAAGAAAAGACGATATATATATATATATATATAAATATATATGAGTTGGAAGAAGAAGAAGAAGAAGAAGTAGAAGAAGAAGTTACCGGATCGAGAAGCCCTCAAGCGCCACCGCCATGGGGTTTTGTCTACCAAAAAGGGAGAAACCAAGGGAGAGAAGAAGAACGTTGAAAAGGATGAAAGAAGAGGGTTGTTACATGTTGAAATCAGATTGGAGAATGAAAGAGAGAGACAGTTGGGAAACAAAGTGAAGGAGAGCTTCGGAAATCAGGTTCAAGCTTATAGAGAGAGAGAAAGAGAGAGAGAGAGAGAGAGAGAGAGAGCGCAGAGCGGACAGAGACAGAAAGAGAGAGAAAGTGCTTTTCTCTTTTCTTTTTCCTTTTATATATTTCCCGCTCGAGAGAGGGAGAGAGAGAGAGACGGGGGTGGTGATGGTTTTCGCATACCCTCTCTTCGCTTTCCCTAATTTATGACTGACAGCGACGTATGAGAGCGCTTGCCAACGCTTTTAATGTGAACCCCACGCAGAATATGAACCCACTATTATTATTATTATTATTATTATTTACTTGTATTTGTTTTTTTTAAATTCAGAAATATTATTTTATGAGTTGTACCATGCACTCGTGTACCCAGATAAAAAACCCATAAGGAAACAAAGATTCTAGTGTAAGAGAAATCCTCACACGCGCCGCGTGTCCTCCACGCGCAGACAACCTGAGCATACCTGGGGAAAGGATTGAGTTTGGTGCCTGCCCTTTTTAACGCAAAAAAAAAAAAATTAAAGTTAATAAGTTTATCGATTACAAATTTTAGGAGTACCAAATAGTTGATTAAGAGATGGCTACTAAAGGTCTGTTAAGATTTGTAATTTCCAAAACGAATGTAATTTTTAAAAACGTAATTAAGCGTTTTGTAAAATTACAGTTTGACATTTCAAATCGCAAATTATTCCTTAAAATTTTGCATTTTCAAAAAAATATCTTATTTGCAATTTGGAAACACTGACAAATCGCAATTTTTAAAAAACGCAATCCCAAACAATCAATTTTTGACAATTTGGTTTAAAATCACATTTTTTGTCCATAAAATTACAATGTCAAATGCATGCTAAGATGATGTAGAGCTTATTAATTGGAGATGATGGAAACAATTTATTAAAAAAAAAATGCTAAGAATACCAATGAATAAGCCCCACCTTGTCCCCAACAGGTAGCTCAATCGACTGGGGACCACACCTAATGAAGTGAAGGTCACTATTTCGAATACCGCCTCCCTCCTCTTGTGCGGACATCTCAAAAAAAAAAGCTCCACATCATTTTGATACCCATAACATTTTTCTTAACAAGTATCATGTACAAATGTGATTTCGACAAACATGTTTGGCATGGTCTCTTAATTATTAGATAAATGTAAAGTACTAAATTTTTTACTAAGAAACATTTACTAAAATGATGTGAAGCTTATTTATTAAAAATGATAAAAAGAAAATTAATAAATGAAAAATGCTACGGGTACCAATGAATAAGCTCCACATCATTTTTGGTACTCATGTTTTGGTAAAAACTTTGGTACACATCATTTCTTTAAATTATTAATGAGTTTTCAGTTTTCACCAAGGAAATTGAACCGTACTTTAATGTAGTATTATGTACATACCAAAACCCAATCAATTTGGTTGTACCCTTCCAAAATATAATAAAGAAGCAGGGTGTGGTCCATGGAGCATAATGGGAGTCGATATATATATATATATATATATATAGTATTAGATACATGCATGAATGGGCAAATATTTAGTATGTTAAATGTGATACAAAGCTTTGGTATACTGCCAAACTTAATTTGGACCATATATTAGTTGATACGTACGTACCTTGTTTCATCTGTTCAATTGCGGCTAAACAACTTTAATTTATATGGGTTTTCATATTCTACCTATATTGCACTTTAATAATAATAGCAACAACTTTAGGGGTGGAAAAAGAAATTACTGCTAGCATAGATTCAATAATATCAATTCATTTTTTTCCAAATAATTAATTAGCACAAATATAAGTAGATGGTGCTGCTAATAAGATAGAGAATTGGTGCTCAATCTATCATATATATATTTTCATAGAAAGATCAAAGCTCGAGTTTCTCTTTCTTTTTACTAACTGTCAACTACATCTATATAAAAAAAAAAAACTATAAAAACACCAAGTGTCAACTACAACCACGAAGCATGTGCGGTAAGCTTTGGACGACTCCTACTTTTATTAATTTTCACCGCTTGAATTATTATAGAAGGTGACCGAGCTAATGGTTTTGGTGACTCAAGTATATGTATATATATATGACCTTAACCTTAAAACAGCTGCCCGGCTATGAGTGCATATATCCACACACACATACATATATGTATGTGTATGCACGGATGTATATGGTAGCCTTTTTTCGTAAAGCTTACATTATTTTTTTCACGAAAGCTAGGTTACATCACATTATACTTTGAATCATTTCATAGGTCTCTGAAAACACGTAGTGTTTTCAGTTTCATCGATTTTATTTCTAATAACAAGTACTATTGAGGACTGGCCAACCCGGCCCAACTTACAAACACTACAAGAAAGCTGCTCTTAAGTAGAGTGAATGCTAATACCCCACTATTAGTGTCCACTTATTACAGTCGATGCTCATCTGTGATTATTACTGTCTACTTAAAAGTGAACACTAATAGTCGACGCTAATGCTTAATATTACTGTCCACTTTTGAGTTGACGCTAATATTCTGGCGGGAATTAAACTATGCCGCTAGCGGGTAGAGGTGGGAAAACTATTAACAGAGACAAATTACATATTAGGGTCAACAAACCTACTAACACATTATCAGTGTCCACTTTCATGTCAACACTGATGTGTTTGCTCCTAATTCGCATATGTTAATTGATGAGAATCAACTAACACAAAGACAAGAACCTAAAAGTTTGGCTACTTCGAGGGATCCTTGACCTCCAAAAAGCACAACAAGTGTGTAATTTGATAATATTCAGCATGCCTCTTTATTCCTTAAGTCTCCTTTAAATAGGAGAACATTATACACGAGAGACCTTGGACTAGGTCTTGACTTTAGTATTCAGATTCAGACCTTACAGGGGAAGAATCACAAATACTGTTATCGAAAGATTATTTCCTTATTGAAAAACAAAATCAAAGAAGATACTCTCCCTATTAGCCTAAACGTGAGACTCACGTTTGGAGGCAATCTCCTTATTGAATAATAAAACCTAATATGGAGATATTCTCCTTATTGAACAAAACATGAGGCACACGTGACTTGGGGATTACATCATTGCCCTCCCCTAACATTTCCCTTGTCCTCAAGGGAAAAATCTTGGAATTGTTCTTGAATGAATTCCTGCTCTTCCCATGTTGCATCCACCGGTCATAATCCCTACCAATGAATTAAAATCTCGGGCTTCTTGCTTCGAATGTGCTTCTCCAACACAGCTCTTGGTTTTGGACTGATGCAATCACCTTCCAAGACATCTGGCAGTTGTGGCAACACAACTTGTTTGCCCCCTAGATGACGTTTGAGCAAATTGACGTGGAAAACAGGGTGGATGCAAGCTCCTAGTGGCAACTCCAGCTTATAAGCTACTGGGCTTATCTTTTTGATGATTTTAAAGGGTCCAAAAAATCTTGCTGCCAGCTTTGCACTCCTGCGTAGGTGGACAAACACTTGCTTATATGGGTGTAGTTTAAGAAACACCCATTCCCCCTCCTCAAACTCTTCTTCTTGATGTTTACCATCATACACCTTCTTCATTCTTTCCTGCGCCAACCTCATGTTCTCTCTCAACTCCTTTAACACCTGATCTCATGTTAGTAACTCCCTTTCTACCACGTCTACCTTTGCCGTTCCAGGTAAGTAAGTCAACAAGGTGGGTGGGTCTCTCCCATAAACTGCTGCAAAGGGGGTTGTTTTGAGGGTAGAATGCCAGCTTGTATTATAACTGTATTCAGCCCAAGCCAGCCACTTGCCCCATTCCTTGGGTTGGGAACTCGTAAAAAAACGCAAATACATTTCCATCGTGCGATTCACAACCTTGGTTTGGTCGTCCGTTTGAGGATGATAAGCTGAGCTAAAATTAAAACCGTACCATGTAATCTGAATAATTCCTTCCAAAAATGACTTGTGAACACCGGGTCCCTATCGCACACAATAGACTTAGGCATACCATGGAGCTTGAAAATATTTTGAAAAAAGACTTTGGCTACACTCATGGCTGTGTAGGGGTGACTAATAGCCACAAAGTGGGCATACTTGGACAAACGATCCACAACCACAAAGATCGTAGTTTTGCCTCTTGAGTTGGATAACCCGTCCACGAAATCCATAGAAATTTCCTCCCAAATTTTCTTCGGTACCCGAAGGGATTGTAACAACCCATGGGGTGTAAGGCTCTCCACCTTGTGGCGTTGACAAACTTCACATTGCTTAATGAACTCCTTTATTTGTCGCCGCATTGTTGTGCTAAATACTACCTAAATTAATAGATAATATTTAGTACGTTTTACTCGTAAGTGCACAAAATCAAATGATAGTATACTGCAGCAAGTACGAAATCGATCCCACGAGAATTGTTGATTTTGTTTTAGAATTAATAAAAATATCAAATTGTCACTAAATTGATATTGTGAAAAAGAAATAAAAAGATATAAAGATAAATGAAAAGGTAAAGGTAGGGCTTTGATATCCACCACTAATCATATTTAAATAATATAACAATATGTCAATGATCCAATCATATCATGAATACTTAATGTTTGCCAACCTAAGGGTATGGGTGTCTACTCCTTAAGCTATTGATTTTCCTAAGTAACGAATTAGGCATGGATGTCTACTCTAATTCTTTTCTTTCTTAAAGGATTTAGCATGAGTGTCTACTAAGTTGTTCTTTAAGAAAGCATAAATCTATGAAAATCGACAAACACACGAAACCTAGGGCATGGGTATATACTCCCGGTTTTCCATGTCGATTAACTCAAAAACCCGGTGTGGAATTCTTTTGTTACTCTTATTAAACCCAGGACTCGATCATCCAAATTGATTTAACTAACCAATCCATATCACATGCATATAATGGTCAATCACACACATATAAGGAATTCAAGAAAATAAGAATTAATCAAGTTAAGCAACACAATATGATTATCACAAATGCGCCAATATTGAAATATTAAATAAACATAATTAGAACTTCAATCTAGCCTTCCTTAATAGTTAGTTACATATAATTAAAATAAAACTAAAAAGAAAAGGGAAAGAAAGAACCGAAAACCACTCCTAGAAGTAGCCTTCAATTCCTCTCCCAAAGTTGTCTCGAAATTGTGTATTGAATTGTGAGGCTTAGAGGTCTATTTATAGGGCTTAAGAGAGTCCTAAAAGTCCTAGTAATCCTAGGAAATTCGGAGATTTAAGTTCTACTCCAATTAGGATGAAGAAAACCTAAGTCCAAATCGGAATATAATTCGTCTAGAATTGCGTTCCTATCTTGTGGGGTGATCTTGGTATAGCGACGCTCCGAATTAGGAAAATACTATTTCACAATGATTTGTAGTATTTTGAGTTAGCTTTCCAATTCCACTTGAATCACCTCAATCGGATATTTGAGCTGAAAGTTATGGTCAAAATACCGAGACATATACAGAATTCAATTTTGAATCCAATTTGATTTTGACTCCAATTTGAGAAATTCCGATTTAATCATTTCCTTTATTTGATTAAACTTAACAACATCATATAGGTCCTCTATTATGATTGGTTAACCTTAACCATATCTTCTAGGTCTTCCCAATTTGCCCTTTAAGCTTGGAACTTTTCCAGAAGCGCTTTCTTTTCTTCCAAAAACCTATAAAACAAAGAAAATACAAAAATGAAATAAAATAGCACAAACTAACAAAACTAAGGAATTAACAAATATAAGTTTAAGGGGCAAAATATGAATATTTTGGTACTTATGATCACGCATTCCCTTCCAGTAAAAATTTGCCCATATCCGTTGGAAGGTCTTTTGGTACCCTTCATGAAATCCCCCATGTATTTGTTCTTTAATGGTAGAGATAAGTGCAGATTGCTCCGGAAGAAAAATTCGTTCTTTAAAAAACACAATACCTTCCTTATATTTACATGGACCTACGGCTTCTCCATCTAGGATCCTCTGCGCCAGCTCCTTCATCTCTGCATTAGCTTCTGTTTCCCTTTTGATCACGGCCAACCAGTTGGCAATTGGACTTGAGATGGCGACTACCTCTCCTGAATTTTGCATCTCCCCTCTCCTTGATAAAGCATCGGCCACCATGTTCTGTCTCCCTTTTTTGTACTCGATGGAAAAATCAAACCCCATTAGCTTATATAACCACTTTTGTTGAGCGGTGGTAGAAATTTTTTGGATCCATAGGTATTTCAGACTATGCTGATCCGACCTTACCACAAAATGTCTCCCCAACAAATGTGGTCACCACTTTTGAACCGCCATGACGAGCGCCAACATCTCCTTCTCATAGGTGGATAATAAGAGTTGGGTTCCACACAGAGCTTGGCAGAAAAGAGTAATCGGTCGTTCTTGAAGAAGGACGGCACCAATGCCCACCCCCGTGGCATCACACTCTACAATGAATTCTTTAGAAAAAATTGGTAAGGCAAGGATGGGCGCCTAAGTCATATCTCGTTTGAGGTCCTCAATGGCTTTTTCTGCTTTGATTGTCCATGCAAAATTATTTTTCTTCAACATGCGAGTTAAAGGGCCAGGGATTTTCCCCTAGTCTTGGATAAATCGCCCATAGCATCCCGTGAGTCCCAAAAATCCCCACATTTCCTTGAGGGTCCCAGGTTTCGGCCACTTCTCCATGGCCTCTTCTTTGTTGGGGTCAACTCCTACTCCCTTGAATGAAATTACATGACCTAAATATTGAATCTCACGTTGACCAAATAGGCATTTGGTCCTTTTGACATATAACTGCTGATTTTCCAAGATGCCCAACATAGTGGTGACATGTTGTATATGTTGCTCCCAAGTACTACTATACACCAATATGTCATAAAAAAAAAAAAACCAATACAAATCTACGGAGATAAATTCAGAATACCTCATTCATGAGTGCTTGGAAAGTGGATGGCGCATTTGTCAACCCGAAAGGCATGACGAGGAACTCATAGTGTTCGTGGTGTGTGTGAAACGTGGTCTTCTCAATGTCTGCAACTGCCATTCTCACTTGATGATACCTAGAGCGTAGATCCAATTTGGTTAAAAATTTTGCCTGATTCAATTCGTCTAGAAGTTCATCAATAACCGGTATGGGAAACTTATCTTTTATCGTTATTTTGTTTAACTCACGATAATTCATACACATTCTCCCAGTGCCATCCCCCATCTTTACTAAGAGTACCGGAGATGAGTAGGGGCTATTAGAGTGTCGAATTGTTTTCCCCACTCCAACATATCTTCGACTTGCTTCTCAATTTCAGCTTTTTGATGAAACGCGTAGCGGTAGGGTTTTAAACTTACCGGACCTGCCCCTGGCTGCAAAAGGATTCGGTGATCATGGCTGCATGGGGGAGGTAGTCCCCGTGGTTCCTCAAAAATCACCTTGCTTGCTTCTAGGATTGCCTCCATCTCTTTTGTCTTTCCCTCACCCGTGGCTTCTATCTCCTTAAGTTGCACATTACTCTTGGTGGAGAGGATAGCCTGTAATTCTCTTGTAGGGCTCTCTGCAGCACGGACCCCATGTAGGGTCATATACTTTCCTTCCCAATTGAACTTCATCTTCAACTCCACAAAATCTCACCATATGTGCCCTAGTACACGCAACCATTGGGCACCCAACACAGTTCCATAACCTTCTAGGGGAAGAACAAAAATTCAATATGAAATTTCCACCCTTGTCACTCCACTGCAATTGGGTTGCACTTCTCGAGACTTTTAATTTTTTCACTTGATGCCACAATCACCTTCATTGCCTCTGTAGCGCCCCAGAATTTAAAAGTCTTATTTTGGAGATGTTTATTTGATGATATTAGGTAATGATACTTATTCTTGAGGAATTTATTAGATCTTATGAATATTATAGGAATGAATATTGATTTGAGGTTATTATACCATGATGTTTGATTTTATATGAAAGATTATATCTTGATTATTTTATTGGGTGATTTATGAGATATGATGATAATTTGGGGTATGATTATGATAATTGATGATTGATTTAATGTGTTTTGAGTGATATTAGTTGGATTCAAGTTATTAATGGAAGTTAGGATTTTATTAGATTTGTTTTTAATAAATTGGAGTGAAATCCAACCCACTTCCTATTTTTTTTCTCTCTTTTAACCTTCCTCCTCTCACACACGTACAACTCCCTACCCACTTTCAATATTTTTATCTTTCCTTTCCTTTATAACCACTTAGAGAGATTGAGATAATCAGAGAAGGAGATTGAGAGAAAGAAGGCAAGAAAGAGAGTTTGGGAGAGAGAGAGAGAGAGTCAGTGTTTGGAAAATTTATGGGTAATGATCAATTGCAGCAGAATGAGTTTCAAGAAGTAATTACCCTTGATGATTCATTCCTATAGCCCACTGTAAGTATTCCTACTTACTGAGAGTGATATTGATATTCAATAATACAGATCTTTGTTATTTTATAAAATGTATGGCCTTTGATATAAATGCTTTAACAATGATTAATATTATCGGGAATCAATTGACTCACTATTTTATAGTTTTTGTAGTGCTTGTAGGAATGGAAAGTCAAGGTAATTATGCTGTTGTGATTAGAGATTAATATTTGAGATGTACAGAGATTTCAAGTTGGTGAAGTTTGTCTAGAGTTTAGACAATGGAGTAGATTTGTATAAATGTCTTTTTCAGCATATTTTTGGGTATTTTTGTATAAAGAAAAGTATTTCAATGGTATTGTTTTGTATTGATAATTACAGTTTTTTCGTTGTGTGAGATTATTTCAGCGTAACACTCGAATTTATTTACAAGATTAAAGAAGAGAAATATTGGGATGTTATAGCCTCTCTCCTCTTTGGAATTAACTCCAAGACCTCGGCGAGAGCTAAACTCATAAAATTGTGAGTGCTCCCTGAATCAATAAGTTCCAAGGAGATAGACCTCCCAATCTGGCCATAAACCTTCATTGTATCCAGTGCATCTCTTCTCGTCGTAGCATGTAGGGAAATTTTTGGAGTGTCCTCACCCTCTTCTTCTTCCTCCTCCGTCACTCCCTATCCATCCTCATCCTCCCCTCTATATGCTTCGATCATGAACAATCTTTTACAACGATGCCCTGGCCCATACTTGTCATTGCACTTGAAGCAAAGACCCTTCTCTTGTCTCTCCTTAAGCTCTGCAAGCATCAATCTTTTGACCTGCATGGTTGGCTGTCCTGCACCGGTTTGCTGGTTCAGTGGGGTTCGTCGGGTGTCTGGTATGGTATTTTTTCGAAGGGCTAGATGTCAGGCTTCATACAAAAGAGCTAGGCCGATAGAAGAAGTGAGAGTGATCGGCCTTCCTGCTAAGACGTCTGCCTTGATAGGCTCCTTCAATCCGCTTACAAAGCAACTAACTTGTTGGCTCGGGGTTAAGGTCCCTATTTTTGAAAGAAGGGACTCAAAGCTTGCTTGATAGTCCTTGATACTCCCCTGCTGCTGTAACTTCGTCAATTCTCCAAAGTGATCATAGAATTGGTTGGGGCCAAACCGAGCGCACAATCCTTCTGTGATTTCAGCCCAACGAACTTCCCACTCCTCTCTTAGCAAGATTTGATACCACAACTGAGCTTCCCCTTCCAAGTGGAAAGAAGCCAGAGGTGTTTTCTCCTCTTCTGACGTACCTTGGAACCTAAAGAACTGCTTTGCTCTATAGATCCATTCGGTGGGGTCTTTTCCTCCGTTAAAGCGTGGGAACTCTAATTTAACGTGTCTGTTGGTGAACGGTTGGGTCTGTTCTCTGGTTTCTGCTTGGGAATTTTCTCCCTCGTCCTCATGTCTCTTCCCATGAGAAGTATCCCCTTCTTCACTCCGTGTTCCTCCTTGCATGGATATCTTCTCTAAAATTTTTGTCAAACATGCCATCATGTCATGTTGGACTTCTAACAATGCTTGCACCGATTGCTCCAAATTACCCACTCTGCCCTCCATCATCTTTTGTTGTATGTTCTTCGTAACGGATCTCATCACTAGTCAAGATTCTAGAGAAAAATCTTAGTAGGTCCAACTTTTATTCCTAGAGTGGCCTATGTTGATTCTCTCTGGTTTCTTTCGAGGGAAACCGGGCCTCTTACAATTTCGTGTAGGGAGAGGAACCCAGCTCTGATACCAATTGATGAGAGCAACCTAGCACAAAGACAAGAACCTAAAAGTTTGGCTACTTCGTGGGAGCCTTGACCTCCAAAAAGCACAACAAGTGTGTAATTTGATAATATTCAGCATGCCTCCTTATTCCTTAAGCCTCCTTTAAATAGGAGAACATTATACACGAGAGACTTTGGACTAGGGCTTGACTTTAGTATTAAGATTCTGACCTTACAAGGAAAGAATCATAAATACCGTTATGGAAAGATTATTTCCTTATTGAAAAACAAAATAAGAAGATACTCTCCCTATTGGCCTAAATGTGAGACTCACGTTTGGAGGTAATCTCCTTATTGAATAATAAAACCTAATATGGAGATATTCTCCTTATTGAACAAAACTTGAGGCACACATGACTTAGGGATTACATCATTAATTCCTTAGTATCTTTATCTTTTTGACTTTATGTTGTTTTAGTGTTTTTAGGTTCTAAATGAATATGCAATCAAATTCCATTGATTTTGGGCTTAAAACATGACTTTTTGAGATGCTAAAGAAATGGGCTCAAGCACAAAACTGCACACGAGCGCAGGATCCTTCGGCGTGAGCGCACCATAACTGAGCTCGAGCACACTCGCACCGACTTGCTAGACAGAAATGCATAACTAATATGGAACCAAGTTTAGGTCTCCGAAATCGATTATGAGACGAAAGTACGGCGTTTTTGGAACTCCAAGGACTCCTACGGTTTATTTTAGATCTTATAAATATGTCATAAACCTGTCAAGAGAAAGAAGGGGTGCTTAGCATAGAGAAGTTACATAAACATATTTTTGGAGGCTTGAAGAGTTAAAGAGAAGATGAACATGCATGATGGCCATTCCAACACCACCATGAGGAGCTAAATTCGTAATAAGGTGTTGATGTAGCCCTTTCCAAGTAACATTGGTTAGATTGTATTTTAATTTAGGGTTTTTCTATATGCATGATAGTTGTATAATAACTCAGAGAATTGATTTTAATATTTATATTCAATCTTGATAGAATTCTTATCTTGTCTAAACCAACTTTTTATCTTAATTGAACTCAATCCTTCTTATTTTCTGTGATTATAAGAATGATGGTTATGCAACAGTTCTAACTGACACATGATTAAGAGGGTTTGATAGGCCATGCCTAAGGAAGACGATCATTTTACACCCTAATTTATTGTAATTTAGGTAGACGATTCGTATTAATCAAAGATGAGTTACGCTTATCCCTTGATTGTGTGTAGCTAATTAAGAGAATTGATAGTCCATACCTAGGTAAGATAAACTTTACCTCATCTAGAGATTAGGCAAACGGTCCGTGCCAATCGAAGATGGATTATACTTATTGTTAGAATATTTTATATTATTCTATAGGGTTTATTGTCTTTCCTATTAGGGTTTATTCCCTATTGTAATTAGTCTATAATTTCTTGCTTATCACTCATAGTCTCTCTATAAATAGAGGTCTTTGTAGTTCTTCACAATATATATCAATATAATATAGAAGAGATGTAGTCTATTATATGCTTTCACTCTCTCTCTTTCTCTCTCTCATTCTTCCGCTCTCCAATATATTTAACAATATATTTGACATGGTATCAGAGCCAATTTCTTGTGGCCTCCAATAAATGTCATTGACGTTTCCTGGTGTTCTCTCCGTCGATCTCAATATTCTGATCATCTGCGCACCACCAAATTCTCCATCGTTGCTATCAATCTCTTCCACACCTTCATTGCAGCGCAATCTAGAAAAGTAATCCTAGAATGAAGCTTTCAAGGCATAGATCTACCTGATCTATGGAAGACTTGTCACGAACAGCCTCGGCACGCGCCCACCGACAGTTTCTCTATGCGCTACCACCGTTACGCCTCTCAGCCAACCAACCACCATAAGGGGTGTCTTGGGCCCAGATCGGTGGATTTGTGCAATTTGAGCCTTTTCCAACCATGCACACGACCACACATGCCTCCTAGAGAAGTTGCCGAAATTCCAACCTCCGCCATGCGCCGTCACGTCTGGTGGATCAGTCTGGTTTTCAAACCATTCAATAGATCTGCCATTGGGCATCCTGGAGCCATCCGAAAATCATCCAACGGAGCCTCCACAGGCCTCCATGCGTCGGCAAAGCATCTTATGCGTGGGCTTCATGCGCCAAAGCAGAAGTCGCAGGTGAGGCGCGTGCACCTCATGTGCCAGACGCTACATCCTTTTCCTTCTGCCATGTGTCAACCTTTCAGTGGTCCACGTCAGCCCTTGTCTCCAACACGGTCCAAAACCGGTTTCAAAACTGGTCATCACGTTTAAAACGGGTCCAAAATCACTTTCAGCCCAACTGCCCAAGCCGGCCCACTCTCAAATTGGTCCAAATAGTCAACCCGATTCGATGGGTTAAACCCGGTTCAACCGAATAAGCCATACGGGTCAATTCATACAACCCGATCCAAAGCAGCCACCTTGGTTCATCGGGTTAGACCAGGGTCACTTCTTTTCGGGTCAGACCATATTCAATGGTCCATGGATTTTGGCCAATTTTGGCCCAATCAAACTGGCCCACCACCAACAATTAAATCCATCAAGATTTATTCAATAAGCCTCCAGCCCAAGTCTCAAGCCCAGTTCAAGGCCCAAATCATTCACTACCACTAGCAACCACCATCGGCAACCAACATCTACCGTCCTCCGCCTTCGGTTGCCACTCTCTGGCCTTTACTCCGGCGAACCAAAAAAAAAAAATTCCCTTTCTTTTTCCAAAACTCAAGCTTACACCTTGAGTTTGAGGGGGGATGTTAGAATATTTTATACTCTAGGATTTATTGTCTTTTCTATTAGGGTTTATTCCCTACCTTAATTAGTTTAGGGCTTGTCACTCATAGTCTCTCTATAAATAGAGGTCTCTATAGTTCTTCACAATATATATCAATATAATATAGAAGAGATGTAGTCTATTATATGCTTCCGCTCTCCCTCTCTTCTCTCTTTCGTTCTTCCCTCTGCAATATATTTAACAATATATTTACACTTATTTATTAATAATGGTATTTTCTTGACTATTCAAGTGACATGAGGCTTATCATGCATAGAATAAATATCCCTTGTGAATTTATGATTGACCATTGTTATGCGGTTAGTAGTGAAGTCAACCCCATATTCTTTTCTCCATTGTAATTTATCTTACTTTTACTTTTATGCAATTAGTTTTCAAACAAAAACAAAACAATCATCTTTTGCATCATGTTAGAATTAATCCTGAAAAGCTTAATAACAACATCATTACAATCCTTGAAGGTTCGACAACCTCAATATAGCCATATCCTACAAGGATTTGTTTTATTGCGAGTGGTAATTTATTATTGATAATTTTTGCACAACGAAAAGACCACATCAAACGTCCACTCCTGGTGGACGCTATTAGCCCTCCATCAACATAATAAAAATTAAAAAAATAAAATTGAAAATTGACAATTATCAGTGTTAACCATCAAAAAGGATGCTGATGATCCTCGATCAGGATAATGAAAATAAAAGAATTAAAAATAAATTATTTTCAGCGTCAACCATTAAAACGACATTGTTGACATATCATTAGCGTCTACTTTTAAATGTGGACGCTGTAAACTGTTGTGCCAAATACTACCTAAATTAATAGGCAAATATTCGGTATGTTTTAACTTGCAAGTGTACAAGATCAAACGATAGTATAGTGCAGCAAATTAGAGATCATTCCCATGAGGATTGTTGATTTTGCGTAGAATTGATTTTCTAAATTAAATATCAAGATTGTCACGAAATTGATATTATGAAAAGAGGTAAAGATTAACGGAAGCATTAGGGATTCGATATCCACCACTAATCAAACTAATTAAGATAACAATATGCCAATGCGCCAATCATACCGGTATATTTAATGTTTGACAACTTAAGGGCATGGGTGTATACTCCTTAAGCTATGGATCTCCCTAAGCAACGAATTAGGCATGAGTGTCTACTCTAATTCTTTTCTTTCTCAAAGGATTTAGCATGGGTGTCTACTAAGTTGTTTTTTAAAAAAACATAAATTTGTGAAAAGCGACAAACACATGAAGCCTAGGGTATGGGTGTCTACTCCCGGTTCTCCATGTTGATTAATCCAAGAACCCCAATGATGAGATTCCTTGTCACTCTATTAAGTCTAGGACTCGGTCATCCAAATTGACTTAATATCTAATCCATACCACATGCATATGTTGATCAGACACATTCATATGAGGAATTCAATTAAGCAAGAAATAATCAATTTAAATATATCAAAATATGATTGTAGCAAAGGTGCCAATATTGAAATCCTAAAAAGACATGATTAGGGCTTCAATCTAGCCCTTAACTAAAGAGTTAGTTACACATAATTAAAAATAAAGGGAAAAGAAAGAACCGAAAACGACTCTTGAAAGTAGCCTCCAAATTCTCCTCCCTGGAAATTGTCTCTTGAGTTGTATATGAAATTTGTGAGGCTTAGAGGTCTATTTATAGGCTTAGGAAAACCCAAGAAACCCTAGTAGACCTAGTGAAATCGGAGGTCTAACTTTCCTAGTCCAAAAAGGAATAGGAAAACCTTATTTAGGGAGAAGAAGTCTGGCCGCGTGCCTTTATTTTTCTCCAACGCATGAGTGCGCTCGATCGCAGGGGTGGTACGCTCGATCGTACACCTGCGATCGATCTCTAGTGTTGGGCGTTCAAGCACTAAAACACTTGAGCCAGCTTCTTGTGCATGTGAGCGCAAGCCTGCGCTCGCTCCTTGGCTTAGGCGCTCGAGCGCTGGTGCAGTTGAACCTAGGGCTACAGTGCGCTCGATTGCACTGCGCTTGGATGCTTGACCTTGATTCAAAACTTTCAGCTTTTTCCCAAATTGCCCTTTATGCTCAACTTTCCAGAATTGCTTCATTTTCTTCCATGACTTATGAAAACATAGAAAACATAAAAATGAAATAAAATAGCACAAAATAACAAAACTAAGAAATTAACAAGTGTAAATTAAGGGGCTAAAATATTTTAGTACATAACACACCCTAAAACTTACATATTACTAGTCCCTTAGCAATACGAAACTAAAAACAAAATGAAAAACAAAAAACAAAAAGATAAATCCATCTTTCTTGGGATGTACAATTGCATTTAGCGTATAGAACAAGCCTTTTAAACCCCTAGGCATTCCCTAGAGGACGAGTGAAGTCTCGTGAGGGTTTTCCAGGAATGTTACCCATAAACATTATGCACAGTTCACGTTATCCAAAAATTGAAATATCACTCAAAACCATTATTTTCACTCATTAGCAAACTTAAAAAGATGAACTCCATCTTCGCAATGAATTGAAATTTAAAAGTCTAATTAGTTACAAAAGACAGGCTAAGGCATCACAAGTTCGAAATAGTGTAAAAGTGAACTAGCACATAAATATAAAGCTTCAAATTATTTCTAATGTGTAATGTCTCAATATCTCAAAGTTTACTAAAATCCCCATCAGAATGAATAACTATGGCATAACTTTCCTTTCCTTTTTTTTTTTTTTTTTTTTTTTTTCTTTTTAGCCAGGCTGTGCAATGTTTGGTTCTCTTAAGCTTTTTAATTGACCCATATAACGAGTGTTAAGTCAATGACTCCCAAACCAGGTGGTTTTAGGGCATTAGGTGGAAAGACACCTCTAAGGACTTACTAACTCAAGTAAAAAAGGGTAGAAAACCAAACTAACGATGACATTAACAAAATCAAAATTCTTCACCTTTTGTTATGAGCACTCATTGTTTAATGAGGCAAGAGGTCTAGTTACTTAATGAAAAGCTTATCAATGATCATATTATTATTTTTTTATATATATAATTTATGTCAAAGTATCCAACCAACAAGTAATCTAATTTCATCCAAGACATAGAAACATACACATTAGACTCTCATGTCATACCTCACAAATTATGCGCTAATGTGCTTGTGTCAGATCAGATCAAACAGGTGAATTCTCAAATGCCTAAAGCAAGTAACCAAACTTAAAAACTTTATCATTAGATCATGTGTTCTAAATTTTAAGCTCACCAATGAAAATCAAATCACAAATTTTTTTTTTTCAAATCAACCAAAATTTTAAGACAAACATGAATATGCATTATTTATTTATTTATTTATTTATTTATTTCAAAAATGGGACAACGTGTGTGTAAGTGTCTCCCATAGCCCTAAACTTAAATTACACGTTGCCCTCAATGTGTATATACAAAGGAAAGATCATATGAGGGAGATGAGAAAACTTAGCTGGAATAGGTATGGCTCAATAGCATACCCCTAAACTTGAATGCAAGCACACTTGTCCTTGATAAACAAAACACTAACATAACAACGGAAAAGAAAAAGAAATAAAAATAAAATGAAAAACAAATAAAGAAATAAAAAGGATATGCTGTGGGGTGCCTCCCATGAGTGCTAAGTTTAACGTCTTCAGCCAGAATATGGTCCTCCCCTCACTGTTGTCCAGAAGAAGATGCCCTTGAGGGTGGTGGCAATCGGTCTAGAATGGACCGAATCAGTTCTTCTTGCTTCTATATCAAATCTCCTCGCTTTGCTAATCTTTGGGCAGCTAAGACCTTGTCCTCCCGAGCTTCTCTTCTTTGATCAGCTAGCTCGTACCGGAGGAATGAAAACTCATCACAGCTGAATTGATATTGTGAAATGCCGATGGTGATGGTCTCCTCTTCCTCCTTTGCTTGCTCAGCTACATTCTCATCCATGTCCATAGGTTCTTCCTCACCCTTCTCTACTTCGGCTGCTGGTGCTCGAGGTACCCGTTGTAATACCCCAAAATCTATTCCTAGAATAAAGGTGATCTTAATATCAAGGATAAGGAGGATTTGCAATTTTATTAAGATTTATATGGAGTTAGTTAAATAGACTTAATGTGAAAGATGATGGAAAATTGCTAGTTAGAATTTTAGTGGGTTATTGAAAGAAAAGTCACATTGTTTTGGACGCCAAAAATTCAATGAGTAACTTTAAATAAAACTGTTTTAAGAATTTATAGAATGATGAGAAGGAAAGATTTTAAAAGTGGTTTCATGATTTTTGGACGCTTGTAGAAGGAGTTATGATTTTTAGAAGATGCAACTGTCAAAACAGGTATTTCAGTCAAACAAAGGCATAGGATTTCGAGGGACTTGTGAGGTACCAAATATTTATGGATTGCTATGATTTTTGGATATGTTGCTATTTGAATGAGAAAAATTTCAAGCCAAATTTCGTGTCATTTGGAGTTAAAGTGAAAGAGTTATGATTTTTTCAAGTTTAATTGGTCAAGTTGTCGAGTAGTTGAAGTACCTGCGACTTAGGAAATTAATTGGATGGGTTAATGATGTTTGTAAACCACGATTTTTGGATATGTGGTAGTCAAAAGGTTTAAGTTCATTGAGGATTAATTGTAGATTTTTATAACTACGTTCTAATGTACATGCATGAGGAGATTTTTTTTAAGCTTGACAAGTCATCAAGCTCAAGATGACACATGGCCTTGCTTGATAAGTTACTTGGGGACCAAGTTTAAGTTGCTTGGTTGACACCTAAAGCTGCAGGTGTTATATAGCATGCTTTCTTGGTGGACACCTGGGGTTCTTAGGTGTCATTCTCTTGAGACATTCCTGGACACTTGTCTTGTGGTGATGAGTGCATGTGGCAAACATTTAAGGTATCACTCCCACACAAAGTAGGTATTTAAGGAGAGCTTACTCTCCAAGGTAATACTTTTATATCTTTTATGGTATTTTTAGTATGAAGCCAAATTCCTAAAATTATATTGGGGCTTTTAGTGTATGAACACTTGAATTGCTTTTTGGAGGGGTTAATTATAGTTAGAGTGTTAATTGACCATAAATTATTATGGGATCCATAGAAGTTGGTGCTTATTGGGTTTAGATGCTAATACGTCTTATGATAATTAGAGTGATTGTTGTAAATGTTTCTAAGCTTTTGATATTGGGAGTAAGTTGCAAAATTAAATAGCTTAGGAGGAGAGTAATAGTATGTCTTGATAAACTTCTTGATGATTCTATAGTAATAAGAATATTATAACCTTGGTGTTTTAGTGTAAAGCAATTGGTTAAATTAAGGCCATAGTGGAGTTGATTATTAGAATTCAATGTGAGGCATATAAATCAAGCATGGTAGGGTTGATGTCACTATAATGTTTTTGGCCAAGGATAAATGAATTGATGACTAAGGTACTTTTTACCTCCGTTGTAGGAATTGTGAGTTGAATGTAGAATCAAATTAAGGACATGCAATGCCAGGTAAGGGGACACAACACCAAAAACCCCAACAAATTTTATTATAAATCTTTGGAAAAATATTGGGGATTTTATAAAGAATCCACTTACATGATTTTCAATTGCACTTCCTTCCATATTTTAATGACAAGTTTTATTCATTCATATGTCATTTTTTAAGAATGTGTATGCTACCGGCCATGTGGCCTTCACCTAGGGAAGTTCCCAACCTGGTAGCTCTCCCCTGTGACGACAGTATGAGCATATAGGTCCTTCGAGACAAGCCAATGTGCTCCGCTCGCGGTAAATTTTTGGTGTCAGGTCAAAGGGTAAAACAATTATTTGGAAGAAAAGTAAAAGGAAGTGCTTACTCATTTTGCAACTATCATGCTTATTTTGTTAATTATGTTAATCTGCATAAATTATTATTGTGCATGATAGAGATTTTGACATAGAAATCTGCATAGCATGTTTTATAGCATCTTGGTGTTGTGGCTACTTACTGAGTTGTCAAACTCACCCCTTCTCCTTATACATCTTTTTCAGATTGCTTTATATATTGTAGTATTGAAGACATGGGCACCGGTGGGCCTCTTAGTTGTTAAATATCCTATCGCTGCTTTATGGACTAGCAGTAGAAGTGTCTGGGACTCCATTCTATAGACTAGATAGCTTTGGATAAACATAGATGGTGTAACTTTATTGCTTATGAGATTATTGAATACTAGCACATTATGTGTTTGTGATTTTATAATGAGAGATTATAGTATTATGTGAAGTTATGATTCTGTGGTGATCTTATATTAGGAAATTTCTTTTTTTTATAAGAATATGTTACAATTGCTCCCAATCACTCTACCTCTAGAATTTGGGGCGTTACACTCGTGGCATATGAGAGTAACTTTGATTCCACTGAATTCTGCCAAATTGCGGGTGCTTGGTGATAAGTCCATTCGGTGAAGTACCCTTAATGCCCTTTTTCCGAAGGATATAAGTGAGGAGAAAAGGAAAAGGTTTTCCCCATGAATTGGTAGTGGCAGCTCCTCGTAAATGTACCCCTTCCCAGAACTTGTGCAGCTGGCTCCAGATGATATATGGAATGGAGCACTAATAGCCTTTATAAAAGGTGTAGAGTGCTTTGAGAAAGAGTTTTGTGTCCCTAGGGAAATGCATACCGATGCAGGATAAAATCCACAAGCCATAGTTATGGAGGCATCTTGGCCTTGCCGCTTGCATTGCAGTGATCGTTAGCATATTGTCCCCCACATATATCTCCAATTATATCTGCAATGGTGAGCATAAGGGGTTCCTCTTCAAACTGATCTTAGTCTAGAGGGTGCTCATGATGGCATTTTAGGGCAGCTGCAATGTCTTCAGCAGTTATCTCAATGTTGTTTCCTTTAACAGATTATGAGAGGACGCCTGGCCAGTTGTAGTCGAATGTGAGGTTTTCATAGAATGACAGAACCAGGCTTTTGTAGGCTTTGGAGGTGACTAGCTTGAACTATTCAACTGCCCATTGAGTAGATTCAAAATTTGTGAAGTCATCCTCAATTGCAAAGGAGGTCTCCAACATGAGCTCCCTCTTTTTAAAAGTGGGTTGGGGGGGAGGTGGCTTGAGTTCTGGAGGACCGAGAAGACTAAGCTCGTGCACTAGGCATTGTGCAAATTGGTTCAAGCCTTTCGTCGAATAGGTGGTGTGCACTCCCAAAACCAAGTGGTGTAAAACCATTTTAAAAATGGCTCCAAGCCCTTGTAAAACAAGCAAACCAACCACAAAGGACAACACAACGCCTATAGCTATAGGTTGTGCGTGTCAAAATAGAGAAAAGTGGGGGAAAATGGGGAAGAGACGTAAAAATGTGTTAAGGTGATAATGGGAAAAGAAAAGGAAAAATATAGATGAAGGGATGGTGATGGAGTGTAGGGGTATGTGCGGTGGTGCAAAGGTGGTCGGTGAGTGGTGATGAGCGGCACTAGTGCTATGGTGGATAGTGTTATAAGTGCAGAGGATAGGCTGGGGTGTTCACGGCGCAAGGGGGAAATGAAGTGGGGGATGGGCATAGCGGCCTAAAAACAAGTCATGTGCGCCTCTGTTCGAGTGCGCTCGATCGCAATCGTGTAGAGGGTGTGTGTGAGCATGGATGCCCTCACTCACGTAGGGGCGCACGAGCGGGAATGTGCTCGAGCACAAAGCAAGGTTCGCTTTATTGTACTCGTGCAAGTGTGTGAGTGTAAGTGTTGGGAAGCTGCTCTGGAGCTTACTTGGGGTGAGCTCGATCGTAGGCCTGTGCAGAACAGAAACATAAGCAACAGATTAAAACAAAGATTGACAAATTAAAGGAAAATAGCAAACAAATTTAAAAATTAACAAAATAAAACAAAAACAACTAGATGACACTCCAACCAAATACCAGTCAAGTGCAACTGTTGTTACAAATATTTACCTAAATTAATAGGCAAATAATTGTATGTTTTACCTGCAAGTGCACGAGGTCAACATAGTAGTATAGGGTGCAAGTACGGGGTCATTCCCATGAGGATTGCTAAATTTTGCTCAAAATAAATTCCAAAAGTAAAACAAAACAAGATTAAATTTTGATTTGATAATGATAAAAAGGTAGGGCTTTGATATCCACCACTAATTATATTCAAATAATATATCAATATGCCAATGCTTTGATCATATTATGTATATCTAATGTTTGTCAACCTAAGGGCATGGATGTCTACTCCTTAAGCTATTGATTTCCCTAAGCAATGAATTAGGCATGGGTGTCTACTCTAATTCTTTTCTTTCTTAAAGGATTTAGCATGAGTGTCTACTAAGTTGTTCTTTAAGAAAGCAAAATTCTGTGGAAATCGACAAACACATGAGGCCTAGGACATGGGTGTCTACTCCTGGTTCCTTACGTTGATTAACCTAAGAACCCGGTGAGGATTTCTTTTGTTACTATTGTTAAACCTAGGACTCGGTCATCCAAATTGATTTAACTAACTAGTCCATACCACATGCATATGTTGATCAGGCACACACATATGAAGAATTCATGAAAGCAGGAATTAATCAAGTTAAATATCACAACATGATCATCACAAAGGCGCCAATATTGAATATTAACTAAACATAAATAGGGCTTCAATCTAAATAAATTAGTTACACATAAGTTTGATGTTAAACATCTTCATAATATAAAAAGAAAGAAAGGAAAAGAATAAACCCGAAACTTGAACTTGAAGAGCTCGAATACTTCTCTTTGGAATTTGTGTGTCTATTCTAAAGGTTTAAGGGTATATTTATAGGCCTTAGAAATACTCTAGAAGCCCTAAAAATCGTAGGGTTTGAGCCCTAGTTCGCACTGAGTTACAAAACCCTAGAAATTGCACTTTCCAAATCAAGGCTGGCTGCTGACTTGCCCATCACACATGGGTGTGCTCGATTGCAGCCCGTGTGCGATCGATCGTAGGTATGCGATCGATCCTATTGTGCTTGGCGCTCGATCGCAGGTACCTTGCGCTCGTGATCTTCACCTATAGTGCGATCGATCGCACTACCAAAGCCTCCAATATTCTCAAAATAGCTCTTTTAAGTCCGAAACTTCTGAGATTGCTTCTTTTTCTTCCAATGACCTACAAAAATAAGAAAAACATATAAAAGAACTAAAATGACATATATTAACTAAAACTAAAAGATTAACACATGTAAGTTAAGGGCTAAAAATATGAATACTTTAGCACTTAACACACCCCCAAACTTACATATTGCTAGTCCCTTAGCAATACAAAACTAAAGACTAAATGGAAAAACAGAAAAAGATAAATCCATCTTTCATGGGATGTACAATTGTATTTAGCGTATGCAACAAGCCTTTTAAACCCCTAGGAATTCCCTAGAGGACGAATGAAGTCTTGTGAGGGTTTTCAAGGAATGTTACCCACAAACATCATGCACAGTTCATGTTATTCCAAAAATTAAAGTATCACTTCAAGGTCATAATTTTCATTTATTAGCAAGCTTAAAAAGATGAACTCCATCTTCACAATGAATTGGAATCTCAAAGTTCAATTACTTACAAAGGACATGCTAAAACATCACAAGTTTGAAAACAATGTAAAGTGAACTAGCACAAAATTATGAGGCTTCCAAGTATTTCTAATGTGCAATGTCTCCACATCTCAAAGTTCATTGAACTCCCTATTAGAATGAACAACAATGGCATATTTCTTTTTCTTCTTCTTTCTTCTTCGCTCCTTTTTTTTTTTTTTTTTTTTTTGGGTCAGGTTGTGCAATGTTTGGTTCCCTTAAGCTTTCTAATTGACCCATATAACGAGTGTTAAGTCAATGACTCCCAAACCAAATGGTTTTAGGGCATTAGGTGCAGAGACACCCGTATGACTTACTAACTCGAGTCAAAAAGGCTATAAAACCAAACTAACCATGACATCAATCAATCAAAAATTTTCACCTTTTGACGCGAACACTCAATGCTTTGAGGCAAGAGGTCCAGTTACTTAGTGAAAAGCTTATCAATGATCATTTTTTTTATCACATATTTATATGCCAAAGTATCCATCTAATAAGTCATCCAGTTTCACCCAAGACATAGAAACACACATATCAGACTTTCATATCATACCCCACAAATTATGTGCTAATGTGTTTGTGTAAGATCAAATCAAACATGTGAATTCTCAACTGTCCTAAGCAAGTAACCAAACTGAAAAACTCAATTATCAGATCATGTGATCAAAATTTTAAGCTCACCAATGAAATCAAATCACAATTTTTAAGATCAACCAAAATTTTAAGGCAAACATGAACATGCATATGATTTTTTTTTCTTTTCTTATTTTTTTTTCATATACAATAAAATAAAAATAAAATAGAACTGGAACAAAGTGTGTGTAGAGTGTCTCCCATACCCCCAAACTTAAATTACACATTGTCCCCAATCTGTCTATAACACGGAAAGAATTTACCCTGGAGATGGATGAACTGTTTGGAATAGTATGGCTCATAGCACACCCCCAAACTTGAATTGAAGCACACTTGTCCCTGCAAAACTTTAAAGTAACAAAGGAAAACAAAAACAAAATAAAAATAAAACAAAATGAAATAAAATAAAAATAAAACAAACAAACAAAATAAAAAGGATATGATGTGGGGTACCTCCCATGAGCGCTAAGTTTAACACCTTCAGCCAGACTGTGGCACTTTAAAGTTGAAGCACCATTCTTTTCTTCTCTTGCACCAAAGGGGATGAATCTTTTCTGTTGCAAGGGCCTTTCAAGTGTCTATAGATCGGGGAAGACCACTTTGAGTTTTCTCCAACAATTTCTCATCCGGGAGGGAATCATGAATTGGATAATACTCAGGGAATTCATCTATCTTGATGTCCTCAATTTGCTCATCACATAGCCCCAATAGACTTCTCTCTTGGATTCTTAGTAATTTGGGAATAGGAGCTGATGTTGAAGAAGTCTCAGTGCTCTCATCCTTTTCCCGATGTAGCTCTTCTAGAACCTCAGTTTGCTCATCTTCTTCTTCCACCTTGTTGTTCTCAGGAGTGGAATCCAATAAGGCCTCAGCTTGCTCATGTATCATGTCAAGGTCTAGATCAAATTCATATTGAGCAAAGTGCTCTTGCAACGGATCCTCCAGACTTGGCTCACTAAACATCTCAGCTTGCTTGAGGAACTTGTCAAGATCCAGGTCAAATTCAAGTTGATCAAAACTCTCATTCAATGGATCCTCAAGACTTGGTTTATTAGAAGTCTCAGTATACTCAAGTAGCTTGTCGAGGTCTAGGTCACTTCCAAATTCATCAAAGCACTCTCCCAAAGGATCTTCAAGACTTGGCTCACAAAACTCTACTCAACAGTTTCTTCTAAACTAGCATGCGCTTCTTCTAACGCATAATTCTTCTTCGGAGGTGGCTCTTCTTGGTATTGTTGAGGTGGAGAGGAATATGAATAGTCATATATGGGAGATGGTTCCTCTTCATGAGCTATTATCTTGAAAATGGATTGCCTCAGACTGGGACTTAGACATGAATATGATTGACCATAGAACTATGGAGATGGCTCCTCTTCATGAAGTTGTGATGCTTGAATTCCAGGAGCTTGAGCTTGCCACAAAAGACTAGACTATTGGCTCCATGACGGGGTATAGGAATCAAAATAGTGGTCGGTCCCCGGTCTAGAGAACGATGTGTTCTTATGCCCAAAAATTTTGTTAGAAATTTGTCTTATTGAAGGACATTTTCTAACATGGTGATAAGGGTCATGGCATAATGAACATGGTCCATGGGGTGTCGGAATGCCTCCCCACATGTATGAAAATAAAATAACAAAAAGTTAGAATTAAAAGGGAAAATAAAAGCAAAATTTAAAAAGAAAACTTACTAATATGTAGACTCGAATGACCCTGCATGAAATCAAAAAAATCAGATCTATAATTAGTGCAATAACTGTGCTGCTCTTTGGATGTGCGATCGATCGCACCATGAGGTGCACTCAACCGCACTGGTGCGCTCGATCGCCCTGGTTGGGCGCTCGAGCGCACCTCCAGAGGTAAAACAGGAACTGGAGAGAAAACTAGAAAAACTGAAAAATTTAAAACAAAAATAAATTAAAGGAAAAAAAACGAAATTTAAAATTGAAAATTAAAATAACACAACTAAAGGAAAATAATTCTAAAGAAAATTTACCACAATCCCTAGCGCCAAAAACTTGTTGTTACAAATATCTACCTAAATTAATAGGCAAATAATTGTATATTTTACCCGCAAATGCACGAGCTCAACATACTAGTATAGGGTGCAAGTATGGGGTCATTCTCAAGAAGATTGCTAAATTTTGCTTAAAATAAATTCCAAAAGTAAAATAAAACAAGATTGAATTTTGATTTGATAATGGTAAAAAGGTAGGGCTTTGATATCCACCACTAATTATATTCAGATAATATATCAATATGCCAATGCTTTGATCATGTTATGTATATCTAATGTTTGTCAACCTAAGGGCATGGATGCTACTCTAATTCTTTTCTTTCTTAAAGGATTTAGCATGGGTGTCTACTAAGTTGTTCTTTAAGAAAGCATAATTGTGTGGAAATCGACAAACAAATGAGGCCTAGGACATGGGTGTCTACTCCCGGTTCTCCATGTTGATTAACCCAAGAACCCAGTGTGGATTTCTTTTGTTACTTTTGTTAAACGCAGAACTCGGTCATCCAAATTGATTTAACTAACTAGTCTATACCACATGCATATGTTGATCAGGCACACACATATGAGGAATTCATGAAAGCAAGAATTAATCAAGTTAAATATCACAACATGATCATCACAAAGGCACCAATATTGAATATTAACTAAACATAACTAGGGCTTCAATCTAGCCCTACTAAATAAATTAGTTACACATAAGTTTGATGTTAAACATCTTCATAAAATAAAAAGAAAGAAAGGAAAAGAATAAACCCGATACTTGAACTTGAAGAGCTCCAATTCTTCTCCTTGGAATTTGTGTGTCTATTTTAGAGGTTTAAGGGTCTATTTATAGGCCTTAGGAATACTCTAGAAACCCTAAAAATTATAAGGTTTGAGCCCTAGTTCCCACTAAGTTACAAAACCCTAGAAATTGCACTTTCCATATCAAGGCTAGTGGCTGACTTGCCCATCACACACATGTGCACTAGATCGCAGCCCATGTGCGATCAATCCTGCGATCGATCCTGTTGTGCTGGGTGCTCGGTTGCAGGTCCCTTGCGCTAGTGATCTTCGGCTGTAGTGCGCTCGATGGCAACTCCCCTACAATTGATCACCGTACAAGAGCCTCCAATATTCTCGAAATAGCTCTTTTAAGTCCGAAACTTCAGAGATTGCTTCTTTTTCTTCCAATGACCTACAAAAACAAGGAAAACACATAATAGAGCTAAAATGGCATATATTAACTAAAACTAAAGGATTAACACATGTAAGTTAAGGGCTAAAAATATGAATATTTTAGCACTTAATAGCAACACATTGCTGTAAAAAATATAACCAAAGAATGAACATGGAACAACAATGGAGAGGATAAACCTGGATAGAGATCATGGACCCTGACCTGATGAAGGACTCAAGTGCATAGGGCCTATCTTGAACCTATAAAGCTGATTCATTTAGTCAAAATATATGGGATCCGCCAAGCCAATAGAATCCTCATCCATGAAGCACTTAGTGCTTTCTGACCCTTAAGTTTAAACTTGAAGCACTAGTCTTTTCTTCTCTTGGACCAAAGGGAGTGAATTTTACCTACAGAAAGGTAATTCCAATTGTTTGTAGATCGGGGTGGACCACTATGAGTCTTCTCAAACAGTTTCTCATCCAGAAGGTAATCATGAACTGGAATAATATGAGGAGAATACTTAGGGAGTTTATCTATCTTGATGTCCTCAATTTGCTCATTTGATATCCCTAATAGACTACTCTCCTGGCCTTTTGGTACTTCGAGTATAAGAGCTGATGTTGAAGAAGACTCAATGCTCTCTTCTTTTTCCTGATGTGGTTCTTGTAGGACCTTAATTTGCTCCTCCTTCTGCTCAACTCCAGGCGCATCCACTTGATCTTCAACCACTTCTTCACTCCTCAATGTGGTGATAGCTTGCTCATGATAATAAGTGCACTAATCCTCCATGTAGTATTCATTAGGATTTGCCACCGACTGACTTTGACACTCTTCTTCTTCTTTGAGGGTACCGGCTCTTTGGTTGAGGTGGGCCATCCACTCAATTGCTTGCAGTGTATTATTGGTCGCCAATCTGATCATAGCTAACAAATTTTCATAAATCTCAAGAGGAGGTCGTTCTTCTTGGTATTGTTGAGGCCAATCGATGGGGGGTGGTTCCTCTTCATGAGCTTCTATCTTGAAAATGGATTGCAACAGTAGACTGAGGCTAAGACATGAATATGATTGACCATAAAGTTGCGGATATGATTGCTGGTGTAGTTCATGAAATGGTAGAGCATGATTTCCAGGAGCTTGAGCTTGCCACGAGAGATTAGATTGTTGGCTCCATGATAGGTTATAGGAATCAGGATAGCTGTCGTTCTCCGGTATAGAGAACGATGTGTTCATATGCCCATAAGAATAATCAAAAAATTGTCTTTTTTGAAGGACAATCTCTAACATGATGAAAAAGATTATGGCAATATGAACATAGTCCATAGGGTGTCGGAATGGCTCCCCGCATGAGTGAAAACAAAAATAATAAAATTACAGAAAGAAGTTAAGATCAAAAGGAAAATAAAATCAAAATTAAAAATAAAAACTTACATGCACGCAGACTTGAATGACCCTGCATGGAAAGAAAAAAATCAGATCCGTAATTAAAATAGTTTTTGTGCTGCTGTCCGGATGTGCAATCGATTGCACTGGCTAGTGCACTCAATCTCACTAGTGCGGTCGATCACCCTAGATGGGTGCTCTAGCGCACCTCCGTAGACAACAAAGAAGTTGCGAAAACCAGAAAACAGAAAACTAAATTAAAAAGAAAAATAAACTAAGGGAAAAAAATTCCAAACAAAATTAATCAATCCCGGGCAACGGCGCCAAAAACTTCTTGTGCCAAATACTACCTAAATTAATGGGCGAATATTTGGTATGTTTTAACTCGCAAGTGCCCATGATCAAACGATAGTATAGTGCAGCAAATACGAGATCATTCCCACGAGGATTGTTGATTTTGCTTAGAATTGATTTTCTAAATTAACTATCAAAATTGTCACGAAATTGATATTATGAAAAGAGATAAAGATTAATAGAAGCATTCGGGATTGAATATCCACCACTAATTAGACTAATTAAGATAACAATATGCCAATGTGCCAATCATACCGGTGTATATAATGTTTGCCAACCTAAATGCATGGGTGTATACTCCTTAAGCTATGGATCTCCCTAAGCAACGAATTAGGCATGGGTGTCTACTCTAATTCTTTTCTTTCTCAAAGGATTTAGCATCTGTGTCTACTAAGTTGTTCTTTAAGAAAGCATATATTTGTGAAAATCAACAAACACATGGAGCCTAGGGCATGGATGTCTACTCCCGGTTCTCCATGTTGATTAATCTAAGAACCCCATTGACGAGATTCCTTGTCACTCTATTAAGCCCACGACTCGGTCATTCAAATTGACTTAAATAACTAATCCATACCACATGCATATGTTGATTAGGCACATTCATATGAGGAATTCAATCAAGCAAGAAATAATCAATTTAAATATATCAAAATATGATTGTAGCAAAGGCGCCAATATTGAAATTCTAAAAAGACATGATTAGAGCTTCAATCTAGCCCCTAACTAAAGAGTTAGTTACACATAATTAAAAATAAAGGGAAAAGAAAAAATCGAAAACAACTCCTGGAAGTAGCCTCCAAATTCTCCTCCCTGAAAATTGTCTCTGGAATTGTATGTGGAATTTGTGAGACTTAGAGGTCTATTTATAAGCTTAGGAAAACCCTAGAAACCCTAGTGAACCTAGTAAAATCGGAGGTCTAACTTTCCTAGTCCAAAATGGATTAGGAAAACCTAATTTGGGGAGGAGTCTGGCCGTGTGTCTTTATTTTTCTCCAGCGCATGAGTTTGCTCGATAGTAGGGTTGGTGCGCTCGATGGCACACCTGTGATCGATCTCTGGTGTTGAGCGCTCGAGCGTTGAAATGCTTGAGCCAGCTTCTTGTGTGTGCGAGCACAAGCCTACGCTCGCTCCTTGGCTTGGGTGCTCGAGCTTTGGTGCGCTCGAGCCTAGGTGTAGTGTGCTTGATCGCACTGCGCTGGGATGCTTGACCTTGATCCCAAACTTCTAGCTTTTTTTCCAAATTGCCCATTATGCTCGACTTTCCTAAATTGCTTCCTTTTCTTCCATGACCTACAAAAACATAGAAAACAAAAAAAGGAAATAAAATAGCACAAAATAATAAAATTAAGAAATTAACAAGTGTAAATTACGGGGCTAAAATATGAATATTTTAGCACATGAGTATTCACGTCAAAAGGTAAAAATTTTGATTTGGTTAATGTCATAACTATTTCGGTTTTGTAGCCTTTTTGACTCGAGCTAGTAAGTCCTTAGGGGTGTGCCTTTACACCGAATGCCCTAAAGCCATCTGGTTTGGGAGTCATTAGCTAAACACTCATTACATGGGTCAATTAGAAAGCGCATTTTGGTTTATGTAGAAACTGTGATTTGAATTTCATTGCTGAGTTTAAATTTTGAACACATGATCTAATGACAGAATTTATAAGTCTGGTTACTTACCTTTGGCAATTAAGAATTCACTTGTTTTGATTTTAAATTGCCACAAGCACATTAGCACTTAATTTGTGGAGTATGACATGTTAATCTTATTGTGTATGTTTCAATGTATTGGGTGAAACTCGGTGACTTATTGGATGGATACTTGGGCATATATTTATAAAAATAGAAAAAGAAAAAGAAAAAAAATTGAACATTGTGAGATTTTTGCTAAGTAACTAGACCTCTTGCCCCATTAAGCATTGAGTGTTCACGTCAAAAGGTGAAAATTTTGATTTGGTTATGTTATGGCTAGTTTGGTTTCGTAGCCTTTTTAACTCGAGCTAGTAAGTCCTTAGGGGTGTGCTTTTACACCTAATGCCCTAAAGCCATCTGGTTTGGGAGTCATTAGTTAAACACTCGTTACATGGGTCAATTGGGAAGCTCAAGGGAACTAAGCATTATAGAGCCTGAAATGAAAAGAAAGTTATGCCTTGGTTATTCATTCCGATGGGAGTCCCAATGAACTTTGAGGCATTGAGTCATTGCACATTGGAAATAATTTGGAAGCCCCATAGTTATGTGTTAGTTCACTTTACACTAAATTGAACTTGTGATGCCATAGCTTGTCTTTTATAACTGATTAGACTTCGGAATTCCAATTCATTTTGAAGATGTAGTTTATCTTTTTAAGCTTGCTAATGAATGAAAATCATGATTTTGAGTGATACTTTAATTTTGAGGATGACATGAACTGCGCATGAATGTTTGTGGGTAACATTTTTGTTAAACCCTCACAAGACTTCACTTGTCCTGCTAGGGATGCCTAGGGGTTTAAAAGGCTTGTTACATATACTAAATGCAATCGTACATCCCACAAAAGAAGGATTTATCTTTACTGCTTTTATGTTTTTCATTTATTTTTAGTTTTGTATTGCTAAGGGACTAGCAATATGTAATTTTGGGGATCTGATAAGTGCTAAACTATACATATTTTAGCCTCTTAATATACATATTTTAAGCTCTTAGTTTTGTTATTATTTGATGTTTTGCTTCCTTTCTGTGTTTTCTTATATTTTTAGGGTTTTTGAAGAATAGCAAGTGTTTCTGGCAAGTTTCAGACTTAAAAGACAAATTGGGAAAAAGTTGGAAGCCATCGGATCGATCGCAGCCAATCTAGGCTGGAGTACAACACAGCTAGGATCAAGCGCACTAGCGCTCGATCACATATCAAGCAGACTCGTGCGATCGAGCACACTCACGTGGCCCATATGCGAAAGTGTCCTTTTCCACCTCAGTTTAGGTTTCCAATCTACTAGTTGGCTTAGTAGACTAACCTATGATTCCATTAGGGTTTCTAGGGTTTCTTGGTCTTTCATAAGCTTATAAATAGACCGTTAAGCCTCTAGGAAAAAGTCTGGAGAAAAAGTCACAAGCTTTGGAAAGGAACTGAAGGCTAGATCAAGAAAAGTTTGGGTTTTTCTTCTCTTCCATCTTTTATTTTGTTATGTAGTTTATATTTTAGTTAGGGCTAGATTGAAGCCCTAATGAGTCTTCTTGGGATTTCAATTACATCTTTGTTTCAAACATATTTTGGTATTTTAATCGATTAGTTTCTGGTTTATTGAATTCCTCATATGCATATGGTATGGATTTGTTAATTAAGTAAATTTAGATACCCGAGTCTTGGACTTAATAAAGTGACAAAAGAACCTCATTACAGGTTCTTGGCTTAATCAACAAGGGAAACTAGGAGTAGATACCATGCGGGGCTTCATGTGTTTGTTGATTTCCATAGATTTATGCTTCCGTAAATAACAACTTAGTAGGTACCATGCTAAATTCTTTAGGGAAGAAAAGAATTAGAGTAGATACTATGCCTAATTCAATGCTTATAGAGATCTACAACTTAAATGAGTAGATACCATGCCCTTAGGTTGACAAGCATTGAATATACCATATGATTGGAATATTGGCGTATTGTTATCTTAATTAGTCTGATTAGTGGTAGATATCAAAACCCTAATCCTTGTTAGTCTTAGTCTATCCTTTATTTCAATTCTATTCGTGACAATCTGTTATTAAATAGGAAATCAATTCTAAGTATAATTTACCAATCCTCGTGGGAATGGTCTCGTATTTGCCTGTTATACTATCGTTTTGAACTTGTGCATTTGTTAGTAAAACGTACCAAATATTTGCCTATTAATTTAAGTGGGTATTTGCACAACAGTATCTTTTGTCCAAAAAAGATGCAAAACCTCATCTCAACTGGTGGATTCTCTTGCTGCAAGAATTTGAACTTGAAATCCTGGACAAAAAGGGTTCCGAGAATGTGGTAGCTACTTCAATGAAGTTGCTATGTCCATTGCTAAGATTTTCCCTGATGAACAACTGATGCACATCTCCCATAATCCTGCACCATGGTTTGTAGACATTGTGAACTACTTTGTCACTGATCAAATGCCCTCACATTGGACCAAGCAAGATAGATCAAAATTTTTGCCTGAGGTGAAGTAGTTCTTTTGGGATGACCTCTATTTGTTCAAATACCACCCAAATCAAATCATGCGGAGATGTATTCCTGAGAGTGACCATCAAAATGTCATCTCCATTTGCGATGATCATCCATGTGGAGGACACTTTAGTTCGAAAAAGTCGACAGCACAGATTTTTCAATGTGGATTCTATTGGCCCTCCATCGCATACCTACTGTTCAGCTTGTGAGAGATGCCAGAAATTGGGAAGTATTGGAAGGAGGAATATGATGCCATTGAACCCGATTTTGATTGTTGAGCTTTTTGATGTATGGGGCATCGACTTCACGAGACCTTTCCCAAACTCTTATGGGTACCTCTACATCATTATGGCTGTTGACTATGTTCCTATGTGGGTGGAGACCATTGCTTACAAAACCAATGATCATAGGGTTGTGCTTCAATTTTTGAAAGACAACGTGTTTGCACATTTTGGGACACCATGTGCCATAATTAGTTATTGGGGGAAGCACTTTTGCAATAGATTTTTTGAGCAACTCATGAAGAAATATCGTATTACCCATAAAGTTGCAACTCCCTACCACCCTCAGACAAGTGGTCAAGTCGAGATATCAAACAAGGAAATCAAGAGGATACTGGAGAAGACGATAAACACAACAAGAAAATATTAGTCTCTGCAACTTAATGATGCACTGTGGGTGTACCAGACAACTTTCAAGACCCCCATTGGCATGTCTCCCTATCGACTTGTGTATGGCAAGGCGTGTCATCTTCCTATGGAATTGAAGCATCGAGCATATTGGGCTATCAAGCAGCTGAACTTCAATCTCACCAAGCCTGGAACTCAGAGGAAGCTCCAACTCAATGAATTAGAGGATTTGAGAAATGATGCATATGACTGTGCCAAGCTGTACAAAGCTTAGATGAAGAAGGCCTACAACCAAAACACTTTAAGAAGATCTTTTGAAGTTGGTCAAAAACTCCTCCTGTATAATTCATGGCTACATCTATTCCTAGACAAGCTCAGATCTCAATGGACTGGACCATTCATAGTTTGTACTGTTTCCACTCATGGAGCCATTGAGATAAAGGATCCCAAGAATGGAAATACTTTCAAGGTAAATGGTCAACGTTTGAAACCGTTCTTGGAATTGAAGATCACAGAGATTGAAGAAATGCCCTTGGAAGACCCAACTTATCTGAACTAATCTTCATCTGCTGTGGAGAGTCTGGCTGAAAACGCTAAACTTAGATCTTGTGAGAGGCAACCTCTCTTTCCTTTTATTTTTTGTCATTTAATTTTATTTTTGTTTTCTTGTTGTTGTCATGTTCAAGACAAGCGTTTCTATGAGTTGGTTTGGGGGACATTCTCTTTGCATTCTTACAGTCTTCTTCTCCTCCCAGTATTGTATTTCTTCCCACATTGAGGACAATGTGTGATTCAAGTTTGGAGGTATGGAAAGACACTGCTATCCATTTTTTTGTTATCCTTTATTTGTTTGTTTCTTGTTATCTTTTTATCGTTTATTTCAATTTCTTTCCACAAAATAAATAAATAAATAAAGGGCTTGTGCTATGTTGTTGTTAAGTATAAGTTAAGCTATAACCGTGGTTTGCATTTCATTGGCTTGCTTAAAGTATAGAACACGTCAACATGTCATTAGGAATCTAAGTCCTGTGATTTATTTTTGGGCAAAACAAGAGACAGTGAGGTATAAAATTTGAGCTTAATCATGTTTATCTTGAGATTTGTTGGACGACTTATTGATGAATAACCTTGGCTTACTGTTGTGCTAAATACTACCTAAATTAATAGATAATATTTAGTACGTTTTACTCGCAAGTGCACAAGATCAAACGATAGTATAATGCAGCAAGTACGAGATCGATCCCTCGAAGATTGTTGATTTTGTTTAGAATTGATTAAAAATATCAAGTTGTCACGAAATTGATATTATGAAAAAGAAATAAAAATATATAAAGATAAAGTAAAGGTAGGGCTTTGATATCCACCACTAATTATGCTCAACTAATATAACAATATGCAAATGATCCAATCATATTATGAATACCTAATGTTTGTCAACCTAAGGGCATGGGTGTATACTCCTTAAGCTATTGATTTCCCTAACTCTTTTTTTTTTTCTCAAAGGATTT
This sequence comes from Corylus avellana, assembly GCF_901000735.1. NCBI lineage: Eukaryota > Viridiplantae > Streptophyta > Magnoliopsida > Fagales > Betulaceae > Corylus > Corylus avellana. Next base: position 17,534,247 of record NC_081545.1, on the reverse strand, counting down.
AGCATGGGTGTATATTAAGTTGTTCTTTAAGAAAGCATAAATCTATGGAAATCGGCAAACACACGGAACATAGGGCATGGGTGTATACTCCCGGTTTTCCATGTTGATTAGCCCAAGAATCTGGTCTGAATTTCTTTTGTTACTCTTATTAAACCCAGGACTCGGTCATCTAAATTGATTTAATTGGGCCAGTCACATACATATGAGGAATTCAAGAAAACAGGAATTAATCAAGTTAAGCAACACAATATGATTATCACAAAGGTGCCAATATTGAAATATTAAATAAACATAATTAGGGCTTCAATCTAGCCCTCCTTAAGAGTTAGTTACACATAATTAAGAGAAAAGGTAAATAAAGAACCGAAAACCGCACCTAGAAGTAGCCTCCAGTTCCTCTCCCTAAAGTTGTCTCCCCCTAATTGTCAAGGTTTAGAGGTCTATTTATAGGGCTTTAGAAGTCCTTGTTACAGTAATAAACCTAGGAAATTCGTAGGCTTTTATTCCTATTATAAGTGGGAATTGGAAAACCCTAATATGGAAGGAAAGGGAGTCTGTTTGTAACTTCTAGAATTCTCCTGCGCACGGGTGCACTTGATCGTAACCCATGTGCGCTCGATCGCACATCTGCGATCGAACCTCTTCTGTTGTGCACTCGATCGCACATGGTCGCCTCATGCTTTGTCTTCTCTGGTAGTGCGCTTGATCGTAGGGAGCTTGCGATGGATCGCATTGTCAGAGGCTCCAACTTTTCCCATTTTCTTTCTTTGAGCCCAAATCTTCTAGATTTACTTCATTTTCTTTAGAAAACCTACAAAAACAAGGAAAACACATAAAGGAACTAAAATGGCATGAATTAACCAAAATTAAAGGATTAATACATGTAAGTTAAGAGCTAAAAATATGAATATTTTAGAACTTAATACTTACGAGAAGAAGAAAGAAAAAATAAAATAAATAAATAAATAAATAAGAGAGAAGAAAAGAGAGAGATCATTTTGAGTTTTTCACAAACTAATCGGACCTATTGGCTCATTAAGCATTGAGTGTTCGCATAAAAATGTCTAAAGTTCAGTTTGATTGATGGTATGGCTAGCTTGGCTTCGTAGCCTTTTTGACTTGAGTTAATAAGCCCTTATTGATGTTTATATCTAGTGCCCTAAAGCCATTTAGTTTGGGAGTCACTGGCCTAACACTCGTTACATGGATCAATTAGAAAGCTTAATGGTTCTAAGCATTGCATGGCCTACACAAAGAGAGAAAAAAAAATGCATATCTTAACTTGGTTGTTTCATCTGATAAGGATTCCTACGAATTTTGCCTTGTCATTGATTAGATGCCCTCACATTGGACTACGCAAGATAGATCAAAAATTTTCGCTGAGGTGAAGTACTTTTGGGATGATCCCTATTTGTTCAAATACTTCCCAGATCAAATCATACGGAGACGTATTCCAGAGAGTGACCAACAAAATGTCATCGACTTTTGCCATGATTATGGATGTGGAGGACACTTCTGTTCGAAAAACTCGACCACACAAATTTAAAAATGTGGATTCTATTGGCCCTCCATTTTTCGTGATGCGCATGCCTACTGTTCAGCTTGTGAGAGATGCCAGAAATTAGGAAGTATTGGAAAGAGGATTATGATGCCGTTGAACCTGATTTTGAATGTGGTGCTTTTTGATGTTTGGGGCATCGACTTCATGGGACCTTTCCCAAACTCTTATGGGTACCTCTACATCCTTGTGGTTGTTGACTATGTTTCTAAGTGGGTGGAGGCCATTGCTTGCAAAACCAATGATCATAGGGTTGTGCTTCAATTTCTGAAAGACAACGTGTTTGCACGTTTTGGGACACCACGTGCCATAATTAATGATGGGGGGAAGCACTTTTGTAATAGATTTTTTGAGCAACTCATGAAGAAATATCGTATTACCCATAAAGTTGCAACTCCCTACCACCCTCTGACAAGTGGTCAAGTCGAGATATCAAACAGGGAAATCAAGAGGATATTGGAGAAGACGGTAAACCTAACAAGAAGAGATTAGTCTCTGCGACTTAATGATGCACTGTGGGCATACTAGACAACTATCAAGACCCCGATTGGCATGTCTCCCTATCGACTTGTGTATGGCAAAGCGTGTCATCTTCCTATGGAATTAAAGCATCGAGCATATTGGGCTATCAAGCAGCTGGACTTTAATCTCACCAAGCCTGGTACTCAAAGGAAGCTCCAACTCAATGAATTAGAGGATTTGAGAAATGATGCGTATGACTGAGCCAAGCTGTACAAAGAGTAGATGAAGATGGCCCACAACCAAAACATTTTGAGAAGATCTTTTGAAGTTGGTCAAAAAGTCCTCCTGTATAATTCATGGATGCATCTGTTCCCAGACAAGCTCAAATCTCGATGGAGTAGACCATTCATAGTTCATACAGTTTCCACACATGGAGCCATTGAGATAGAGGATCCAAGAATAGAAATACTTTCAAGGTAAATGGTCAAGGTTTTAAACCGTTCTTGGAATTGAAGATAGCAGAGATTGAAGAAATGCCCGGGGAGAACCCAACTTATCTAAACTAATCCTCATCTACTGTGGAGAGTCTGGCTGAAAACGCTAAGCTTAGCACTTGTGGGAGGCAACCCCTCTTTCCTTTTATTTTTTGTCATTTGATTTTATTTTTGTTTTCTTGTTGTTGTCATGTGATAAGTGCCAAATATTGCATATTTGGACCCCTTTATTTACACTAGTTAATCCTTTAGCTGTGTCGTTATTTAATATTTTGTGTTAGTTTTGTGTTTTTAGTGTTTTGTAGGTCATTGAAGAAAAACTGCAGCTTTAAAGGGAAAAATGTGAAGTTTGGAAGAAAGCATACTTTGAGAAGACTTAGATTGTGTGGTTAAGTCTAACCAAATCCAAGAAAAGGTTAAATCAGATTCAAGTTCAGATTGAAAAAGATTTTGGATCGGATTCAAATTCAGATTCTGCACATATCTTAGTATTTTGACCATAACTCTCCGTTCAAATATCGGATTGAAGTGATTCAAACGGCATTGGAAAGCTAGCTCAAAATACTACAATTTATTAAAATAGGATTTTCGTAATTCGTACAGTTACTATGTCAAAATCGCCCCGCAATTAAAGGACACAAATCTGGACGAATCCTATTCCGATTTCAGACTTCTATTTTGACTGGGAGACAGACCTCCGAATTATCTAGGTTTACTTGGGCTTCTAGGACTTCCCTAAGCTTATAAATAGACTTCTTTGCATTCAAGAAAATATACACAATCCCAGAGAGCAAAATTCTTTTGTTTAGTTTTTCTTTAGGTTTAGGTTTAGGTTTAGATTTTATTTTTATGTGGAGCTAAATTCCCAACTAAGGTTGGGGATGAAGCCTCACCGATGAAGAACATCAATACTTTTATGTAAGTTTTTATTATTCTGATTTTATTGGGTTTTATATTTCAATTGTTTTACTTCTAATCAATTGTATGGAGTGATTCTTGGATATCTCTTGTGATTCAAGGATACATTTGATGATTTGAGATAATTTCATATGATTGATTGCTTGGCTTTTAACTCATAAAAATTGGATATCCCTTGTGATTTGTTCTACGGATACATCTGGTGTTTCAATTTAATTTGGATTCCTTTTGTGATTTGGTCAATGAATGGATACATGGGATGGTTTTGATTAATTCTTTGAAGTATAGTAAAACATATCTATGATTTAATTTGTGAGAACTTCGGATTAATATTGATGAACATAAAGTATGTTGTTATGATTTGGTGAGTGTGAATTCCCAAACCTTAGTACCTTTATCCTTAGATTTACTTATTTTATTTAGTTTATGTTTATCCTTTAATTTTCAAAACTCAAAAATCAAAACCCTTTTGGAACTAGATTAGGATTTAATTAGTTTAGATATAAATTGCTCTTTCAAAAATACAATTCTCTGTGGGATCGACCTCGCACTTGCAATCCATTAAACTACAATCGATTCGTGCACTTGCGAGTTAAATAAATTTGCACAACAAGTTTTTGGCGCCGTTGCCGGGGAATTGTTCAATTTTTGAAACCAATTTATTTCTAAATTAGTTTTATTCTTCTACTAGTTATAATTAGGATTTTATTTTTCTGCAATTTGTTTTGTTTTATTCGTGTTACTAATAAAAAAAAAAAAAAAAAGATTGTTCTTGTTGTTTTTTGTTTTGTTTGGCTTGTTTTACAGTTCTGCCGCAGCACCTTCCGCACATCAGCGCGATCAAGCGCACTCATAGCAAAAGCAGCAGTTCCGTAGATCTTTGCCAAAAATTTATTTTTGGTCCTTTTTGTGAGTTTTTGAATTTTAGTTTTCATTTTTTTTTTGTTGTGTTAGTTGTTATTTTAGTTTATTTTATTTAAAAAAAAAATTAAAATAAAATAAAATATATATATTGGTTAATGTTTTATGTGGGATATCTGCATGCTAAAAAGTGAGGGGAAGCATGAATTTTCATTTTAATGATTTTAATGCATCTCCTAGTTGTAGGACACCAGCTCCTACCAACTACCCTCAAAATTTTTACCCAAATAAACCATGTTCATTTGGTTTCAATCCTTATCATGAGGAGAACAATTGTCCAGATTTGCGAACTGAGCTCAACGACTTATAGGACAAATTAGATCAAATCAGAGCAGCTAGAACTAACTTTTCATATGAACAAATGAACACCAGTTTCTCTAGCCCGGGGTTTGATTCAAATTTCAATTGTTATAATCCGGACTGGAGCAACCAATATGATTTCTCAGGATCAGCTCAGGCTACAGGAAATTATGCTCACCAATTTGATGAATTGCATCATTCAGAATATCCACAGTTCGATCATCAAGCTCAACCTCCTATTTATCAGTCTACCACTCAAGTGCCTGCACCACAGTCATCACTAGAAGACACGATGAAAGCATTCATGCAATCAATGGATAAGAACATGAAAGAGATAAAGCAAGATATGAAGAATACTACCCTGAGCAATTCCCAAGATATACAAGAGCTAAAAGGTTTCACCAATCAAGCCGTACAGGAGATGAAGAATTCCAACATGGCTAATGGTAGAGACATACAAGAACTTAAGCAGGCCATGACCAAGATAGAAGGACAGATCGGTCATCTAGTTGCTGACTTCAACAGAATAGAGGAAGAAGAGCTTCAAAGTCAGCTGATGGCTGAAAGGCACTACATGATGGATGAGGATGATTCCGAAAATTCTTATCATGAGCATGCCCAAGTCACCATCACACTTGAGAGTGAGGAAATTGTGGATAACAAAGAGGAGGAAGAGAAAGATGAGCAAGTTGAGCATCTTGAGCAAGTTGAACACCATGAGAATAGTGAGCCCCCAATGGATCCTAATCTGCCCAATGACATGGAAGTGAGTACTGAAGCTCCTGCCTGCATCATTGTACCTCTTGAGACATATCAAGAGCCCAAAGCTTCATTGCCTAAATGTCTCAAAGAGCCATCTTATATCAAGATACTCAAGGACTTGTGCACACAAGCACACAAATCTAGGAACCACTTTCCTAAAAAGATCCTTCGAAGCAAGAAATTCTACATAAGATGGCGAAACATCCTTCCAGAGGGGTATGAAGTTTTGAAGAAGAAGGGGTGGAAGGGATTAGTTGGACATCCGCATGATAGGGGGAAGCACTGTAAAGTTTTCTCCTCCAGTTTATTTTCTGCACTTCACTCCAAAAATTCTTTCTTTCCTTTTTCATTACATGTTAATTTTATTTGTTTTTGTTTCTAACAGCAATTAATCTTTTGATATTGTTTCTATGAAAAAAATATTGCTGTTAGTTTTTATTGACAGGTGTTTTGGTGTTTAAGTTTGGGGGACGCCCTAGCCTTGTTCACACTCAGATTTCTTTATTTCCGGTAATGTATTTCTATACTACACATTGAGGGCAATGTGTAATTCAAGTTTGGGGGTATGGAAAAACACTTTGTCTATTTATTTTTGTTTTTATTTGTTTATTTTTATTTGTCATTTTGTGTTAAAAAATTTGTGAAAAAAAAAAAAAAAATTGTGCTATGTTGTTGTCAAGTTTGAGTTAAACTATAACTGTGATTTGCATTTCATTAGCTTGCTTAAAGGGTTGAACATCATCATTATGTCATTAGAAGTTTGAGTCCTTTGACTTATTTTTGGGTAAAAGAGATTTCACTTGTTTTGAAATAAATTTTTATGAGCACATTAACATGTTTTCTGTGAGGTATGATGTTTGAGCTTAAGCTTGTTCTCTTTGAGATTTGTTGGATGACCTATTGATGAATAACCATTGGCTTGCAAGATATATATATAAAAAAAAAAAAAAGAAGAAAAATAAATAAAAAAGAGAAGGAAAAAGAAAATAAAGATCATGTTGAGTTTTTCACTGAGTAACCGGACCTCTTGCCTCGTTAAGCATTGAGTGTTCGCGTCAAAAGGTGTGAAGTTCAGTGTTGATTTATGATATGGCTAATCTGACTTCGTAGCCTTTTTGACTTAAGTTAATAAGCCCTTAGAGATGTTCTACATCTAGTGCCCTAAAGCCACCTGACTTGGGAGTCATTGGCCTAACACTTGTTACATGAGTCAATTAGAAAGCTTAAGGGAGTTAGACATTGCAAAGCCTATTAAAAAAAAAAAAAAAAATGCATATCTTGCCTCGGTTGTTTCATTTGTTAGGGATTCTTTCAAATTTTATGGAACTTGTCTTGAGTTTAAGCAGAAAGCTTCATGATTGTATGCTAATTACACTTTACACTTTTTAGAACATATGAGGTCTCAATTGTCCATTTATGAGTAATTTGATTTTGGATTTCCTTTTGACTGTTATGATGGTGTTTGTCTTTTTAAGTTTGCTCATGAATAAGAACCATGGTTTATGTGAAACTTCTTTCTTGTTAACAACATAGTGCACAATGTTTGTGGGTATCATTCCTGTTAAGCCCTCACGAGACTTCACTCGTCCACTAGGGATGCCTAGGGGTTTAAAAGGCTTGTTGCATATGCTAAATGCAATCGTCTCTCCCACGAAAGAGGATTTATGTTTCTTGCTTTCATTTTATTTTTTGTTTTGTTTTGCTAAGGGACTAGCAAAATGTAAGTTTGGAGGTGTTTGATAAGTGCCAAATATTGCATATTTGGACCCCTTTATTTACATTAGTTAATCCTTTAGCTGTGTCGTTATTTAATATTTTGTGTTAGTTTTGTGTTTTTAGTGTTTTGTAGGTCATTGAAGAAAAACTGCAGCTTTAAAGGGAAAAATGCGAAGTTTGGAAGAAAGCATACTTTGAGAAGACCTAGATTGTGTGGTTAAGTCTAACCAAATCCAAGAAAAGGTTAAATCAGATTCAAGTTCAGATTGAATAAGATTTTGGATCGGATTCAAATTCAGATTCTGCACATATCTTAGTATTTTGACCATAACTCTCCGTTCAAATATCGGATTGAAGTGATTCAAACGGCATTGGAAAGCTAGCTCAAAATACTACAATTTGTTGTGAAATAGGATTTTCGTAATTCGTACAGTTACTATGTCAAAATGGCCCCACAATTAAAGGACACAAATCTGGACGAATCCTATTCCGATTTCAGACTTCTATTTTGACTGGGAGACAGACCTCCGAATTATCTAAGTTTACTTGGGCTTCTAGGACTTCCCTAAGCTTATAAATAGACTTCTTTGCATTCAACAAAATATACACAATCCCAGAGAGCAAAATTCTTTTGTTTAGTTTTTCTTTAGGTTTAGGTTTAGGTTTAGATTTTATTTTTATGTGGAGCTAAATTCCCAACTAAGGTTGGGGATGAAGCCTCACCGATGAAGAACATCAATACTTTTATGTAAGTTTTTATTATTCTGATTTTATTGGGTTTTATATTTCAATTGTTTTACTTCTAATCAATTGTATGGAGTGATTCTTGGATATCTCTTGTGATTCAAGGATACATTTGATGATTTGAGATAATTTCATATGATTGATTGCTTGGCTTTTAACTCATAAAAATTGGATATCCCTTGTGATTTGTTCTACGGATACATCTGGTGTTTCAATTGAATTTGGATTCCTTTTGTGATTTGGTCAATGAATGGATACATGGGATGGTTTTGATTAATTCTTTGAAGCATAGTAAAACATATCTATGATTTAATTTGTGAGAACTTCGGATTAATATTGATGAACATAAAGTATGTTGTTATGATTTGGTGAGTGTGAATTCCCAAACCTTAGTACCTTTATTCTTAGATTTACTTATTTTATTTAGTTTATGTTTATCCTTTAATTTTCAAAACTCAAAAATCAAAACCCTTTTGGAACTAGATTAGGATTTAATTAGTTTAGATATAAATTGCTCTCTCAAAAATACAATTCTCTGTGGGATCGACCTCGCACTTGCAATCCAGTAAACTACAATCGATTCGTGCACTTGCGAGTTAAATAAATTTGCACAACATCATGTTTAGGACATGTGTTTATATGAGTAAGTTTGGAGGACATTCTCTCTACATTCTTCGGTTTTCTTCTCCTCCCAGTATTGTATTTCTACCCACATTCAGAACAATTCAAGTTTGGGGGTTTGGAAAGACACTGTTGTCTATTGTTCAAATATCTACCTAAATTAATAGGCAAATAATTGTACATTTTACCCGCAAGTGCACAAGGTTAACATAGTAGTATATGATGCAAGTACGGTGTCATTCCCCGAGAATTGCTAAATTTTGCTTAAAATAAATTCCTTAAGTAAAATAAAACAATGATTGAAATTGAGTTGATAATAATAAAAAGGTAGGGCTTTAATATCCACCACTAATTATATTTAGATAATATAATAATATGCTAATATTTTGCTCATGTTATGTATATCTAATGCTTGACAACCTAAGGGCATGAGTGTATACTCCTTAAGCTATAGATTTCCCTAAGCAATGAGTTAGGCATGGGTGTATACTTTAACTCTTTTCTTTCTTAAAGGATTTAGCATGGGTGTATACTAAGTTGTTCTTTAAGAAAGCATAATTCTGTAGAAATTGACAAACACATGAGGCCTAGGGCATGGGTGTATACTCCTGGTTCCCCATGTTGATTAACCCAAGAATCCGGTGTGGATTTCTTTTGTTACTTTTATTAAACCTAGGAATTGGTCATCCAAATTGATTTAACTAACTAGTCCATACCACATGCATATGTTGATCAGGCACACACATATGAGGAATTCATGAAAGCAGGAATTAATCAAGTTAAACATCACAAAATGATCATCACAAAGGTGCCAATATTAAATATTAGCTAAACATAACTAAGGCTTCAACGTAGCCCTACTAAGTAAATTAGTTACACATAAGTGTGATGTTAAACATCTTCATAAAATAAAAAGAACGGAAAAGAATAATCCCGAAACTTGAACTTGAAGAGCTCCAATTCTTTTCCTTGGAAATATTGTCTGTTCTAGAGGTTTAAGGGTCTATTTATAAGCCTTAGGAATACTCTAGAAACCCTAAAAATTGTAGGGTTTGAGCCCTAGTTTGCTTAAGTTACAAAACCCTAGAAATTGCACTTTCCATATCAAGGCTGGCGACTAACTTGCTCATCACGCACAGGTGCGCGATCGCGGGTGCCTTGCGCTTCGTGGTCTTTGCCTGTAGTGCGCTCGATCGCAGCTCCCCTGCGATCGATCGCACTACCAGAGCCTCCAATATTCTTCAAAATTGCTCCTTAAGTCCGAAGCTTCTAAGATTGCTTCCTTTTCTTCTGAGGACCTACAAAAACAACGAAAACATATAAAAGAACTTAAATGGCATAAATTAACCAAAACTAAAGGATTAAAACATGTAAGTTAAAGGCTAAAATATGAATATTTTGGCACTTAACACACCCCGAAACTTACATATTGGTAGTCCCTTAGCGATACAAAACTAAAGACTAAATGGAAAAGCAGAAAACAAAAAGATAAATCCATCTTTCGTGGGATGTACGATTGTATTTAACGTATGCAAGAAGCCTTTTAAACCCCTAGGAATTCCCTAGAGGACGAGTGAAGTCTCATAAGGGTTTTTCAAGAATGTTACCCACAAACATCATGTACAGTTCATGTTATCCCCAAAATTAAAGTATCACTTCAAGATCATGATTTTTATTCATTAGCAAACTTAAAAAGATGAAATCCACATCGGATTCTTGGGTTAATCAACATGGAAAACCGGGAGCATACACCCATGCCCTAGGTTCCATATGTTTGTCGATTTTCATAGATTTATGCTTTCTTAAAGAACAACTTAGTATACACCCATGCTAAATCCTTTGAGAAAGAAAAGAGTTAGAGTATACACCCATACCTAACTCGTTGCTTAGGAAAATCAATAGCTTAAGGAGTATACATCCATGCCCTTAGGTTGGCAAACATTAGGTATTCATAATATGATTGGATCATTGGCATATTGCTATATTAGTTGAGCATAATTAGTGGTGGATATCAAAGCCCTACCTTTACTTTATCTTTATATCTTTTTATTTCCTCTTTCATAATATCAATCTCGTGACAAGTTTGATATTTTGATTAAATTCTACAGCAAAATCAACAATCCTTGTGGGATTGATCTCGTACTTGCTGCACTATACTATTATTTTGATTTTGTGTACTTGCGAGTTAAAACGTACTAAATATTATCTATTGATTTAGGTAATATTTGGCACAACAAGTTTTTGGCGCCGTTGCCAGGGATTGTTTGATTTTGTTTGGAATTTTTTTTCTTTTAATTTATTTTTGTTTTAAATTTTTCTGTTTTTCTAGTTTTTTCCGCAGTTCCTGTTTTGCCTCTAGAGGTGCGCTCGAGCGCCCAACCAGGACGATCGAGCGCACCAGTGCAATCGAGTGCACCTCACAATGCGATCAATCGCACATCTAGAAAGCAGCACAGCTACTGCACTAATTATAGATCTGATTTTTTTTTCTTTTCTTTTCATGCAGGGTCGATTGAGTCTGCATCTTTGTAAGTTTTATTTTTAATTTTGTTTTTATTTTAACCTTTTACTATTTTTGTTTTCACACATGTGGGGTAGCATTCCGACACCCCGTAGACCATGTTCATGTTGCCATGACCCTTCTCACCATCTTAGAGAATGTCCTACAATGAGACAAACTTCTAACAAATTTTATGGGCACATGAACACATCTTTCTCTAGATTGGGGTATGACCGCTATTTTGATTCCTACAACCCATCATGCAGCCAACAGTCCAATCTCTCATGGCAAGTCCAAGCTCCCAAAATTCATCCTCCACAATCTCATGGACTACAACATCACTCATATCAGCAATTCTATGATCATGCATATTCCTCTCAATCAGCTCCACAACAGCAATATCAAGCTAAACCACCTCCTCTTGAGTTTTCTGAAGATACATTAGCTCTGATCAGTTCAGCAATTAAGGAGATGAGGAACTCTCATTTGAAATCAGTTGAAAGGACGGAGGCCCATTGTACACAATGAACAAATTTTCTCAAAAAGGAAGAGCGCCAAAGTCAGTCAGTTACCACTCCTCATGGACACTATATTAAGGAAGAGAGTATCAGCTATCATGAAGAAGAGCCATCTCCACAGTTCTATGATCACTCCTATTCTTGTCTTAACCCCAGTTTGCAGCAATCCATTTTCAAGATAGAAGCTCATGAAGAGGAGCCATCTCCCATCAATTGGTCTCAACATTATCATGACGAGGGGCTATCTCCAATCGATTGGCCTCAACAATACAAAGAAGAACCATCTCCTCCAAAAAGGTCTGCCTTAGAAGAAGCGCATGCCAGCTTAGAAGAAATAATATTAGCTTTTCTTAGCCAAATGAAGGAAAGAAATCGATCACTTAAAAGGATGGAGAACTCTCGCATGCAATCATTTGAAAGGATGGAGGCTCACCTCAAGCAAATATTAGACATACTTAAAGAAGAAGAAGAAGAGCGCCAAAATCAATTGGTGACCAATCCTAATGAGCACTACATGGAGGAAGAGTGCACCTACTATCATGAGCAAGCTGACTCATTGAGGAATGAAGAGGTGGTTGAAAATCAAGTGGAAAAGGGAAAGGAGGAGCAAACCGAGGTTCCATAGGAGCCACATCAAGAAAAAGAAGAGAGCACTAAATTTTTTTCAACATTAGCTCTTATTCAAAAAACACCAAGAGGCCAGGAGAGAAGTCTGTTAGAGCTACCACATGAGCAAATTGAGGACATCAAGATGGAGAAGCTCCCTTACTATTCTTCCTACTTTATTCCAGTTCATGATTCCCCACCGGATGAGAAACTGTTTAAGAAAACTCAAAGTGGTCCTCCCTAATCTATAGACATTTGGAATCACCTTGCAGCAGAAAAGATTCATTCCCTTTGGTGCAAGAGAAGGAAAGATTGGTGCAAGAGAAGGAAAGATTGGTGCTTCAAGTTTAAAGTACCAAAGTCTGGCTGAAGACGTTAAACTTAACGCTCATGAGAGGCACCCCACAACATATCCTTTTTATTTCCTTGTTTATTTGTTTTTATTTTATTTTTATTTTTAATTCTTTTCGTTATCCGTTGTTATTTTAGTATTTTGTTTTGCAGGGACAAGTGTGCTTCAGTTCAAGTTTGGGGGTGTGCTATGAGCCATGTTATTCCAGACAATTTCGTTCATATCCTGGGTAAATTTTTTCCATGTTATAGACACATTGGGAACAATGTGTAATTTAAGTTTGGGGGTATGGGAGAGAATTTACAAACACTTTGTCCCAGTTTTGTTGTTATGAAAAGAAAAAAAAAATTCTAGTTTTATTTTAGGTTGTTGTGAATATATATATATATATATATGCATGTTCATGTTTGTCTTAAAATTTTGGTTGACTTTAAAAATTATGATTTGATTTCATTGATGAGCTTAAAATTTTGAAGACATGATCTGATAATTGAGTTTTTCAATTTGGTTACTTGCTTAGGACAGTTGAGAATTCACATGTTTGATTTGATCATACACAAGCACATTAGCACATAATTTGTGGGGTATGACATGAAGTCTGATGTGTGTGTTTCTATGTCTTGGGTGAAATTGGATGATATATTAGATGGATACTTTGGCATATATATATGTGATACAAAATAATAATAATAATAATAATAATAATAATAATAATAATATAATCATTGATAAGCTTTTCACTGAGTAACTGAACCTCTTGCCTCAAAGTATTGAGTGTTCACGTCAAAAGGTGATTGATTTGATTGATGTCATGATTAGTTTGGTTTCGTAACCTTTTTGACTCGAGTTAGTAAGTCCTAGGGGTGTCTCTGCACCTAATGGCCTAAAACCATCTGGTTTGGGAGTCATTGACTTAACACTCGTTACATGGATCAATTAGAAAGTGTTGTTACAAATATGTACCTAAATTAATAGGCAAATAATTGTATGTTTTACCCGCAAGTGCACAAGGTCAACATAGTAGTAAATGATGCAAGTACGGGGTCATTCCCACGACGATTGCTATTTTGCTTAAAATAAATTCCTTAAGTAAAACAAAACAAAGATTGATTTTTGATTTGATAATAATAAAAAGGTAGGGCTTTGATATCCACCACTAATTATATTTCGATAATATAACAATATGCCAATGTTTTGATCATGTTATGTATATCTAATGTTTGTCAACCTAAGGGCACGGGTGTATACTCCTTAAGCTATTGATTTCCCTAAACAACGAGTTAGGCATGAGTGTATACTCTAACTCTTTTCTTTCTTAAAGGATTTAGCATGGTGTATACTAAGTTGTTCGTTAAGAAAGCATAATTCTGTGAAAATCGACAAACACATGAGGCCGAGGGCATGGGTGTATACTCCTGGTTCCCCATGTTGATTAACTGAAGAATCCGATGTGGATATCTTTTGTTACTTTTATTAAACCCAGAACTCGGTCATCCAAATTGATTTAACTAACTAGTCCATACCACATGCATATGTTGATAAGGAACACACATATGAGGAATTCATGAAAGCAGGAATTAATCAAGTTAAATATCACAACATGATCATCACAAATGCGCCAATATTGAATATTAACAAAACATAAGTAGGGCTTCAATCTAGCCCTACTAAATAAATTAGTTACACATAAGTTTGATGTTAAACATCTTCATAAAATAAAAAGAAATGAAAGGAATAAGCCCAAAACTTGAACTAGAAGAGCTCCAATTCTTCTCATTGGGAATTGTGTCTATTCTAGAGGTTTAAGGGTCCATTTATAAGCCTTAGGAATACTCTAGAAACCTAAAAAATCATAGGGTTTGAGCCCTAGTTTGTACAAAGTTACAAAACCCTAGAAATTGCACTTTCCATATCAAGGCTGGCGGTTGACTTGCTCATCACACACGGGTGCACTCGATCGCAGCCCGTGTGCGATCGATTGCAGGACTGCGATCGATCCTGTTGTGCTGGACGCTCGATCACAAGTGCCTTATGCTTCATTGTCTTTGCCTGTAATGCGCTCGATCGCAGCTCCTCTACGATCGAACGCACTACCAGAGCCTCCAATTTTCCCAAAATAGCTGTTTTGAGTCCAAAACTTCTGAGATTGCTTATTTTTTTTCTAAGGACCTATAAAAACAAGAAAACACATAAAAGAACTAAAATGACATAAATTAAACAAAAGTAAAGGATTAACGCATGTAAGTTAAGGGCTAAAAATATGAATATTTTAGCACTTAATAGAAAGCTTAAGGGAACCAAACATTACACAACCTGACCAAAAAAAATAAAAAAAAGAGAGAAAAATATGCCATCATTGTTCATTCTAATAGGGATTTCAATGAACTTTGAGATATGAAGACATTGCACATTGGAAATACTTGGAAGCTTCATAATTTTGTGCTAGTTCACTTTACACTATTTTCAAACTTGTGATGTTTTAGCATGTCCTTTGTAAGTAATGGAACTTTGAGATTCCAGTTCATTGTGAAGATGGAGTTCATCTTTTTAAGCTTGCTAATGAATCAAAATCATGGTTTTGAGTAATACCTTAATTTTTGGATAACATGGACTCTTGCATAATGTTTGTGAGTAACATTCCTAGAAAACCCTCATGAGACTTCACTCGTCCTCTAGGAAATTCCTAGGGGTTTAAAAGGCTTGTTGCATATACTAAATGCAATCGTACATCCCACAAAAGATGGATTTACCTTTTTGTTTTTAATTTTTCCATTTTGTTTTTAGTTTCATACTGCTAAGGGACTAGCAATATGTAAGTCTGGGGGTGTATTAAGTGCCAAAATATTCATATTTTAGCCCTTAAACTTATATGTGTTAATTCCTTAGTATTGTTAGTTTGTGCTATTTTACTTTCTTTTTGTATTTTCTTTGTTTTATAGGTTTTTGGGATAAATGAAAGCGTTTTCAGAAAAGTTCCAAGCTTACAAGGAAAATTGGGAAGACCTAGAAGATATGGTTGAGCTTAGCCAATCATGGTTAAGTTTAATCAAATAAAAGAAAGGATTAAATCATAATTTCTCAAATTAGAGTCAAAATCGGATTGGATTCAAAATTGGATTATGCACATGTCTTGGTATTTTGACCATAACTTTCGGCTCAAATATTCGAGTGAGATGATTCAAGTGGCATTGGAAAGATAACTCAAAATGCTAGAAATCTCTGTGAAATAACATTTTCCTAATTCGGAGCGCCGCTATGCTAAAATCACCCTACAAGATAAGAACGCAATTCTGGATGAATCCTATTCCAATTTCGACTAGGACTTAATATGATTACTTATTAAACCGAGTCCTGGGTTTAATAAGAGTAACAAAATAAATCCATACCGGATTCTTGGGTTAATCAACATGAAAAACCGGGAGTATACACCCGCCCTAGGTTCCGTGTGTTTGTCGATTTTCATAGATTTATGCTTTCTTAAAGAACAACTTAGTATACACCCATGATAAATCCTTTGAGAAAGAAAAGAGTTAGAGTATACACCCATCCCTAACTCATTGCTTAGAAAAATCAATAGCTTAAGGAGTATACACTCATGCCCTTAGGTTGACAAACATTAAGTATTCATAATATGATTGGATCATTGGCATATTGTTATATTAGTTGAGCATAATTAGTGATGGATATCAAAGCCCTACCTTTACTTTATCTTTATATCCTTTTATTTCCTTTTTCATAATATCAATCTCGTAACAAGTTTGATATTTTAATTAAATTCTACAACAAAATCAACAATCCTCGTGGGATCGATCTTGTACTTGCCGCACTATACTATTATTTTGATCTTGTGCACATGAGAGTTAAAACGTATTAAACATTATTTATTAATTTAGGTAATATTTGGCACAACAGTGAAGTACTTCTTTTGGGACAACCCCTATTTGTTCAAATACTGCTCAAATCAAATCATACTGAGATGTATTCCTGAGAGTGACCAACAAAATGTCATCTCCTTTAGCCATGATCATGCATGTGGTGGACAATTCAGTTTGAAAAAGTCAGCCGCACAGATTTTTCAATGTGGATTCTATTGGCCCTCCCTTTTCCATGACACACAAGCCTACTGTTCAGCTTGTGAGAGATGCTAGAACATAGGAAGTATGGAAGGAGGAATATGATGCCATTGAACCCAATTTTGATTGTGGAGCTTTTTGATGTTTGGGGCATCGACTTCATAGGACCTTTCCCAAACTCTTATGGGTACCTCTACATCCTTGTGGTTGTTGACTACGTTTCTAAGTGGGTGGAGGCATTTGCTTGCAAAACCAATGATCATAGGGTTGTGCTTCAATTTTTGAAAGACAATGTGTTTGCATGTTTTGGGACACCACGTGCCATAATTAGTGATGTGGGGAAGCACTTTTGCAATAAATTTTTTTAGCAACTCATGAAGAAATATCATATTACCCATAAAGTTGCAACTCCCTTCCACCCACAGACAAATGGTCAAGTCGAGGTATCAATCAGGGAAATCAAGAGGATACTGGGGAAGACGGTAAACCTAACTAGAAAAGATTAATCTTTGCGACTTAATGGTGCACTGTGGGCGTACCAGACAACTTTCAAGACCTCGATTGGCATGTCTCCCTATCGACTTGTGTATGACAAGGCGTGTCATCTTCCTATGGAATTGAAGCATCGAGCATATTGGGCTATCAAGCAGCTGAACTTTAATCTCACCAAGCCTGGTACTGAAAGGAAGCTCCAACTCAATGAATTAGAGGATTTTAGCAATGATGCGTATGATTGTCCCAAGCTGTACAAAGCTTAGATGAAGATGGCCCACAACCAAAACATTTTGAGAAGATCTTTTGAAGTTGGTTAGAAAGTCCTCCTGTATAATTGACGGTTGCATCTGTTCCCAGACAAGCTCAAATCTTGATGGACTAGACTATTCATAGTTCATATAGTTTCCACTCATGGAGCATTGAGATAGAGGATCCCAAGAATGGAAATACTTTCAAGGTAAATGGTCAACGTTTGAAACCGTTCTTGGAATTGAAGATCACAGAGATTGAAGAAATGCCCTTGAAGGACCCAAGATATCTAAACTAATCCTCATTTGCTGTGGAGAGTCTGACTGAAAACGCTAAACTTAGTGCTTATGGGAGGCAAGCCCTCTTTCCTTTTATTTCTTGTCATTTGATTTTATTTTTGTTTTCTTGTTGTTGTCATGTACAGGACAAGTGTTTCTATGAGTAAGTTTGGGGGACATTCTCTCTACATTCTTCGGTTTTCTTCTCCTCCCAGTCTTGTATTTCTACCCACATTCAGGACAATGTGTGATTAAAGTTTGGGGGTATGGAAAGACACTGCTGTCCATTTTTTGTTATCTTTTATTTGTTTGTTTCTTGTTATATTTTTATCATTTATTTCAATTTCTTTCCACAGAAAAAAAAAAAGGTTTGTGCTATGTTGTTAATTATAAGTTAAGCAATAACTGTGGTTTGCATTGTCACTGATCAGATGCCCTCACATTGGACCGAGCGAGATAGATCAAAATTTTTGGCTGAGGTGAAGTACTTCTTTTGGGACGACCTCTATTTGTTCAAATACTCCCCAGATCAAATCATACGGAGATGTATTCCTGAGAGTGACCAACAAAATGTCATCTCCTTTTGCCATGATCATGCATGTGGAGGACACTTCAGTTCGAAAAAGTCAACCGTATAGATTTTTCAATGTGGATTCTATTCGCCCTCCCTTTTTCGTGCTGCACATGCCTACTGTTCAGCTTGTGAGAGATGACAGAAATTAGGAAGTATTGGAAGGAGGAATATGATGCCGTTGAACTCGATTTTGATTGTGGAGCTTGTTGATGTTTGGGGCATCGACTTCATGGGACCTGTCCCGAACTCTTATGGGTACCTCTACATCCTTGTGGTTGTAGACTACATTTCTAAGTGGGTGGATGCCATTGCTTGCAAAACCAATGATCATAAGGTTGTGCTTCAATTTTTGAAAGACAACGTGTTTGCATGATTTTGGGACACCACATGCCATAATTAGTGATGGGGGAAAGCACTTTTGCAATAGATTTTTTGAGCAACTAATGAAGAAATATGGTATTACCCATAAAGTTGTAACTCCCTACCACCCTCAGACAAGTGGTCAAGTCGAGATATCAAAGAGGGAAATCAAGAGGATACTGAAGAAGATGGTAAACCCAACAAGAAAAGATTAGTCTCTGCAACTTAATGATGCACTGTGGGCGTACCAGACAACTTTCAAGACCTCAATTGGCATGTCTCCCTATCGACTTGTGTATGGCAAGGTGTGTCATCTTCCTATTGAATTGAATCATCGAGCATATTGGGTAATTAAGCAGCTGAACTTCAATCTGACCAAGCCTAGTACTCAAAGGAAGCTCCAACTCAATGAATTAGAGGATTTGAGAAATGATGCGTATGACTGTGCCAAACTGTACAAAGCTTAGATGACGAAGGCCCATGACCAAAACATTTTTAGAAGATCTTTTGAAGTTGGTAAGAAAGTTCTCCTGTATAATTCACGGCTGCATCTGTTACCAGACAAGCTGAAATCTCGATGGACTGGATCTTTCATAGTACGTACTATTTCCACTCTTGGAGCCATTGAGATCGAAGATCCCAAGAATGGAAATACTTTCAAGGTAATTGGTCAGTGATTGAAACTGTTCTTGGAATTGAAGATCACAGAGATTGAAGAAATGCCCTTGGAGGACCAAACTTATCTAAACTAATCCTCATCTGCAGTCTCCGGTTTTCTTCACCTCCCGGTATTGTATTTCTACCCACATTGAGGACAATGTGTGATTCAGGTTTAGGGGTATGGAAAGACACTGCTGTCCACTTTTTATTATCTTTTTATTGTTTGTTTCTTGTTATCTTTTTATCGTTTCTTCCAATTTCTTTCAAAAAAAAAAAAAAAAAAAAAAAAAAACAAAATAAAGGGTTTGTGCTATGCTATTGTGTTGTTAAGTATAAGTTAAGCTGTAACTGTGGTTTGCATTTCATTGGCTTGCTTAAAGTGTTGAACACATCATCATGTCATTTGGAATCTAAGTCCTTTGATTTATTTTTGGGCAAAACAAGAGACTGTGAGGTATAAAATTTGAGCTTGATCATGTTTATCTTAAGATTTGTTGGATGACTTATTGATGAATAACCTTGGCTTACAAGAAGAAAAAAAGAAAAAAGAAATAAATAAAAGATAGAAGAAAAGAGAGAGATCATTTTGAGTTTTTCACTGAGTAACCAAACCTCTTGCCTCATTAAGCATTGAGTGTTCGCGTAAAAATGTGTGTAGTTCAGGTTGATTGATGGTATGGCTAGCTTGGCTTCATAGGTTTTTTTGACTTGAATTAATAAGCCTTTAGGGATGTTTACATCTATTGTCCAAAAGCCATCTGGTTTGGGAGTCACTGGCATAACACTCGTTACATGGGTCAATTAAAAAGCTTAATGGTGCGAAGCATTGAATAGCCTACACAAAGACAAAAATAAAAAAAATAAAAAAAATGCATATCTTGCCTTGGTTGTTTCATCTGATAAGGATTCCTACGAATTTTGAGGTTCTAAGCCATTTGTCTTCAGATTAATTGTAGCCTAGTGATTGTATGCTAATTTCACTCTCAAAACATATGATGTCTCAATTGTCCATTTATAAGTGATTTGATTTTGGATGTCCTAAAGATTTTGAAGATGGAGTTTGTCTTTTTAAGTTTGTTCATGAATAAGAACCACTGTTTGTGTGAAACTTCATTCCTTTCAGTAACATAGTGTTGACAATGTTTGTGGGTATCATTTCTATTAAACCCTCACGAGACTTGACTCGTCCACTAGGGATGCCTAGGGGTTTAAAAGGCTTGCTGCATATGCTAAATGCAATCGTCTCTCCCACGAAATAGGATTTATGTTTCTTGCTTTCAGTTTATTTTTGGTTTTGTATTGCTAAGGGACTAGGAAAATGTAAGTTTGGGGTGTTTGATGAGTGCCAAATAGTGCATATTTGAGCCCCTTAATTTGCATTTGTTAATCCTTTAGATGTATTACAATCTGGTGTCTTGTGCTAGTTTGGTGGTTTTAGTGTTTTGCAGGCTGCTAAGGGAAAGTTACAGAATTAATGCGAAAAATGCAAAGTTTGGAAGAAAAATCACCAAGGGAAAAGTCACCAAGCCCAAACAGTCAAGCGCCCGTTTGGAGGGTGGAAAGTCCCATCCGGAGGGTGGTGCACTCGAGCCAATGCATTGTGCAATCGAGCGGACGCGGGAGATAGCATGCGTTCGGAGGGTCAACAGTCCCGTCCAGATGGACCACTTTTTAGACTTCCGCCGTTTTTTAGGTTAAAACCCTAGAAAAACCTTAGAAAAACCCTATAAATAGGAAAAACACCAGAAAAAATTAGAGAGGCCATAGAGTAAGAAATTTTAGAGTAGAGAAGAAAGTTTAGGGTTTTCCTAGCCTTCGGAGCTTTCAATTTTGGGGTTTTCAATTTGTAAGCATCTCAAATTCTTCATGTGGTGACAAAGCCAAGAACACACCAATCTTATATAATTGTTTTAAAATTATTTCATTTTCTTTTGCCCTTTTCTCTACTCCCTCAACTTCTTTCCTTCAAGATCAAGCCCCACAAAACAGAGACATAGCCTCTTCTCAGTCTTATGTCTCTTTCTCTCTAACAACCCCGGCTCACTCATAATATAAATAAGTGCCCAAAACCTTGATATCTCTCACGCCAATGCTAAGCAAGGTTAGGTAACATAAAGCAACCTTAAACACCTAATATATACACTTTTAAACCTTGACATGTTTGTCAGAAGAAGGTATTTGATGCATGAACACTGCTACATTTTCCTATCCCACATTCTCAACCTCACCTCATATATACACTTTTAATAACAAAAACCTTGAAAGAGACACTTGAATCAAGGCAATAATACACAATTACAAACCCACTTTTTGTCCATAGCTTTCCTTGGCTAGTTACTATTAACCCATAAATAAGGGATATCATGATTTACTCTAGGAAAAGCTAATTAATTTAACCTATATTTTTTCCTTTTGTCTTGCAAAATGCAATGAATTCAGGGAAGTAGAGCAGTTGGCTCTAACTAGGCAGAACAAAGAAGATGACTTCCAATGAATTTAGGCAGAACAAAACAGATAATTTTGCAGTTTTTCATTTTCTCTCATAGATATTTTGGCAGAGAAAAGTAATCATGGGTTATGTCTGAGCTCTAAAACTAGGCTAAAATGTTGATTATCCAATCATAACCTAAAAAAATATCAATGTCGCCCCATGAAGCATTGGGAAGCTGCATAGCCGTTAGGACAGTCTTCATTCTAAATTTTCTCAAATCCAACCCAATAGAGCACAGAACAAAATACATCTAAATTTTGCCCCTCACATGAGAATGTACTCCTCTAGTGGAATTTCTTGTGGCATGTTCTGTTAAAATTCGTGAACACACAACAAAGCAAGATCCAGCCCCAATTCTAGCAAGCAAAGGAACCCACAACTCAAAATCCCAAAAAAGATGAAATTTGTTTATCAAGCCAATGTTCTTTTCCATCAAAACAGAGATTCAAACCACCAAAAAACGCAAATCTCAAGAAAGACGAAAGTACCTCAGATACAAATGCCAAAAGATAGATCTTGAGATGTAGAAGTTGAAGAGAGAAGAGATCAGCCGAGAGAGAAGAGATCTTGAAATCAATCAAAGAGACGAGATTCTCTCCAATTTGTGTTAGCTGAGGGAGGGAGAAGCTCTTGATTGGGTTAGCATGGCTATGTGAGGGAAGAGTTACATGAGGGAACAAAAAAATAGAAAAGTCGGGCATCAGGTTGAGCATGAGGGTGAGTGGGGAAACTGGTTTACGATTTTAATATTGGAAACCAATTTACAGTGGTTAATGAAAGATTTTTTGGTCAACGGAAAATGATTTCACTTTGACCATCATTTTACATCGCACCAAACACTGTAAATTACGAAAATCAATTTCAAAAAATAATTTTACACCAAAACAAACAGAGCCTAAGTTTAGTCAAATCAAGGAAATGATTAAATCGGAATTTCTTTAATTGGATTTAAACTCGGACTTGATTAAATTCCATATTCTGTATACGTCTCAGTATTTTGACAATAACACCCCCATCATAGCATCTTTAAAACTTACAAGAAACATAAAAACAATAAGAATATCACGAAAGGTAGGTGAATGGACAAGAGTTTACCTTTGAGATAGCAAACCGCCCTAGAACCTTCTCCTTCTCTCTTAAAAATCACCTCTCACTCAAGGTTTAGTGTTTCTGGTGTAAGGTAGGTTTAGGGGCGAAGGGGAGGGTATTTATAGGAGTAAGGGGTGTGTTGGCTTCGGCAAAGGTGGAGAATAGGTTAAAATTGCTTTCATAATGTTACCAAATGTTCAATACTATGGTGCAAATGTTCGGTGTACTATTACTGTAATACCCCGAAAATAAATTAGGGTTAAGTACACTTTAATTATGATGCTAGGGGGCACCAAAAACTTCTTAAAAACTTGTTGTGCAAATTTATTTAACTCGCAAGTGCATGAATCGATTGTAGTTTAATGGATTGCAAGTGTGAGGTCAAACCCACAGAGACTTATATTTTTGAAAGAGCAATTTAAATCTAATCTAATTAAATCCTAACCTAGTTCCAAAAGGGTTTTAAATTTTGATTTTTGAAATTAAAAGACAAACATAAACTAATTAAAATAAACTAAGAGATAAAAGACTAAGGTTTGAAAATTCACACTCACCGAATCATAACATCATACTTCTATGTTTATCAATATTAATCTAAAGTCCTCATAATTAAAATTTTAGATATGTTTTACTATGCTTCAAACAACTAATCAAAACAATCCCATGTATCCATTCATTGCACAAATCACAAGAGGAATCCATTATCAATTAAATCATCAGATATATCCGTAAATCACGAAAGATATCAAATCTTAATTGAAACACTAAATGTATCCGTAGAACAAATCACAAGGGATATCCAATTATTTAGGCAAATAAAATCAAGCAATCAATTATGTGAAATTATCTTAAACCATCAAGTGTATCCTTGAATCACAAAAGATATCCAAGAATCACTCCACAGATTGAAATGAAGTAAACAATTGAAATATTAAACCCAATAAAATCAGATAAACAAAGACTTACATGAAAGTATCGATGTTCTTCATCGGTAAGGCTTCATCCCCAATCTTAGTTGGAAATTTATCTCTACATAAAAATAAAACATAAATCTAAAGAAAACCTAAACTAAAAAGAGAAAAACTGTAGAATTTTGCTCTCTAGGATTCAATATCTTTTCTTGAATGCAAAGAAGTCTATTTATAGGCCTCGGAAAGTCCTAGAAGCCCTATTAAACCTAGATAATTCGGAGGTCTGTCTCCCAGTCAAAATAGAAGTCTGCAATCGAAATAGGATTCGTCCAGATTTGTGTCCTTTAATTACGGGACCATTTTGGCATAGTAACCGTCGGAATTAGGAAAATTCTATTTCACAATGAACTGTATTATTTTGAGTTAGCTTTCCAATGCCACTTAAATTACTTCAATTCGATATTTGAGTGGAAAGTTATGGTCAAAATACTGAGACATTTGCAGAATCTGAATTTGAATCCAATCCAAAATTTTATCCAATATGAACTTTAATCCAATTTGATCCTTTATCCGATTTAACCTTTTCTTAGATTTGGTTAAACTTAACCACATCATTTAGGTCTTCTCAAATTATGCTCTCTTCCAAACTTTTCATTTTTCCCTTTAAAGCTGTAGTTTTTCTTCAATGACCTACAAAATACGAAAAATACAAAACTAACACAAAACATTAAATAACAACATAGCCAAAGGATTAACTAATGCAAATAAAGGGGTCCCAATATGCAATATTTGGCACTTATCAAACACCCCCAAACTTACATTTTGCTAGTTCCTTAGCAAAACAAAACGACAAATAAAATGAAAGCAAGAAACATAAATCCTCTTTCATGGGAGAGACGATTGTATTTAGCATATGCAACAAGCCTTTTAAACCCCTAGGCATCCCTAGTGGATGAGTAAAGTCTCGTGAAGACTTAACAAGAATGATACCCACAAACATTGTAGCACTATGTTGTTAACAAGAAAGAAGTTTCACATAAACCATGGTTCTTATTTATGAGCAAACTTAAAAAGACAAACACCATCATCACAGTCAAAAGGAAATCTAAAATCAAATCACTCATAATTGGACAATTGAGACCTCATATATTTTGAAAAGTGTAAAGTGTAATTAACATACAATCATGAAGTTTTCAGCTTAAACTCAGGACAAGCTCCATAAAATTTGTAAGAATCCCTACTAAATGAAACAACCAAGGCAAGATATGCATTTTTTTTTTTTTTACAGGCTCTGCAATGTCTAACTCTCTTAAGCTTTCTAAGTAACTCATGTAACAAGTGTTAGGCCAATCACTCCCAAGCCAGGTGACTTTAGGGCATTAGATGTAGAACATCCCTAAGGGCTTAGTAACTTAAGTCAAAAAGGCTACGAAGCCAGACTAGCCATATATTAAATCAACATTGAATTTTACACCTTTTGACATGAACACTCAATGCTTAATGAGGCAAGAGGTCCGGTTACTTAGCGGAAAACTCAACATGATCTTTCTTTTCTTTTTCCTTCTCTTTTTTATTTATTTATTTTTCTTTTTTATATATATATCTTACAAGCCAATGGTTATTCATCAATAGGTCATCCAACCAATCTCAAAGAGAACAAGCTTAGGCTCAAACATCATACCTCACAGAAAACATACTAATGTGCTTATAAACATTTATCTCAAAACAAGTGAAATCTCTTTTACCAAAAAATAAGTCAAGGGACTCAAACTCCTAATGACATAATAATGTGTTCAACCCTTTAAGCAATCCAATTAAATGCAAACCATAGTCACAGTTTAACTCAATCTTGACAAAAACATAGAACAATTTTTTTTTTTTTCAAAAATTTTTTAAATGCAAAAAGACAAATAAAAATAAACAAACAAGAACAAAAATAATAAATAAGAACAAAAGTAAACAAACAAAGTGTTTTTTCCATACCCCCAAACTTGAATTACACATTGCCCTCAATGTGTAGTATAGAAATACATTACCAGAAGTAAGGAAATCTGAGTGTGACCAAGGCTAGGGCATCCTCCAAGCTTAAACACCAAAACACCTGTCAACAAAAACTAACAGCAATATTTTTTTCACAGAAACAAAACAGCAAAAGATTAATTGCTGTTAGAAACAAAAACAAATAAAAAGAAATGCAATATAATGAAAAAGGAAAGAAAGAATTTGTGGAGTGAAGTGCAGAAAATAAACTGGAGGAGAAAACTTTATAGCGCTTCCCCCTATCATGCGGATGTCCAACCAATCCCTTCCATCCCTTCTTCTTGAAAACTTCATACTCCTCTGGAAGGATATTTCACCATCTTATGTAGAATTGCTTGCTTCAAATGCTTTTCTTAGGATAGTGGTTCCTAGATTTGTGTGTTTGTGTGCACAAGTCCTTGAATATCTTGACATAAGATGGCTCTTTGAGACATTCAGGCGATGAAGCTTTAGGCTCTTGATGTGTCTCAAGAGGGACAATGATTCAGGCAGGACTTCCATGTCATTGGGCAGATTAGGATCCGTTGGGGACTCACTATTCTCATGGTGCTCAACTTGCTCCTCTTTCTCTTCCTCCTCTTTGTTATCCACAATTTCCTCACTCTCAAGTGTGATGGTGACTTGACCATGCTCATGATAAGAATTTTCGGAATCATCCTCATCAATTATGTAGTGCCTTTCAGCCATTCGCTGACTTTGATGCTCTTCTTCCTCCATTCTGTTGAAGTCAGCAACTAGATGACCGATCTATCTTTCTACCTTGGTCATGGCCAACTTAAGTTCTTGTATGTCTCTACCATTAGCCATGTTTGAATTCCTCAGCTCCTGTACAACTTAATTGGTAAAACCTTTTAGCTTTTGTATAGCTCGAGAGTTGGAATTCTTGAGCACTTGTATAGCTTGGGAGTTGGACTCATTGACTTTTTCTATTAATGTTTTCATCATGTATTCCAATGATGATTGTGGTGTAGGCTGTGGCATTTGAGTAATGGATTGATAAACAGGAGGTTGAGCTTGATGATCAAACTACGGATATTCTGAATGGTGCACTTCATCAAATTGGTGAGCATAAATTCCTGTAGCCTGAGTTGATCCTGAGAAATCAGATTGGTTGCTCCAGTCTGGGTTGTAATAATTGAAATTTGAATCAAACCCTGGATTGGAGAAACTGGTGTTCATTTGCTCATATGAAAAATTAGAAACTTGTTCCTATGATGGACAATCACTATAATGATGATAAGGATTGGAGCAGTATGAACAAGGCTTATGTGGGAAAACATTTTTAGGGTACTTGGTAGGAGCTGGTGTCCTATAACTAGGAGAGGCATTAAAATCATTAAAATGAAAATTCATGCTTCCCCCTCAAGTTTTTGCATGCAAATATCCCACATAAAACATTAACCATTTTTTTTAAATAAAATAAACTAATAAAAAAAAACGACTAACTACCTAAACAAATAAAATTAAAATTTAAAAACTCACAAAAAGGACTAAAAATAAATTTTTGGCAAAGATCTACGGAATTCCTACAATTACTGCCTTTGTTGTAAGTGTGCTCAATCGCACTTGAGTGAAGATGCTGTAGTTAACGAGCGTAGGTACGCTTGAGCTTGCTGTCTTGGCCCCGAGTGCACTCTATCATAGCAAGGCTGTGATCAATCACACTAGCAAGGGTGTGTGGACGGTGCTGCGGAAGAACTGTAAAACAAGCCAAAAAAAAAAACAAAACAAAAAACAACTAGAAAAATCTTTTTTTTTATTTATTAGTAACAGGAATAAAACAGAACAAATTGCAGAAAAATAAAATCCTAATTATAACTAGTAGAACAATAAAACTAATTTAGAAATAAATTGGTTTCAAAAATTAAGCAATTCCCCGGCAACGGCACCAAAAACTTGTGCAAATTTATTTAACTCGCAAGTGCATGAATCGATTGTAGTTTAATGGATTGAAAGTGCGAGGTCGAACCCACAGAGAATTGTATTTTTTATAGAGCAATTTAAATCTAATATAATTAAATCCTAACCTAGTTCCAAAAGAGTTTTGAATTTTGATTTTTGAAATTAAGAGACAAACATAAACTAATTAAAATAAACTAAGAGATAAAAGATTAAGGTTTGGGAATTCATACTCACCAAATCATAACATCATACTTCTATGTTTATCAATATTAATCTAAAGTTCTAACAATTAAAATCTTAGATATGTTTTACTATGCTTCAAACAAATCAAAACCATCCCATGTATCCATTCACTGCACAAATCACAAGAGGAATCCAATATCAATTAAGTCATCAGATGTATCCGTAAATCACAAAAGATATCCAATCTTAATTGAAACACTAAATGTATTCGTAGAACAAATCACAAGGGATATCCAATTATTTAGGCAAATAAAATCAAGCAATCAATTATGTGAAATTATTTTAAATCATCAAGTGTATCCTTGAATCACAAAAGATATCCAAGAATCACTCCACACATTGAAAAGAAGTAAAACAATTGAACTATTAAACCCAATAAAATCAGATAAATAAAGACTAATATGAAAGTATTGATGTTCTTCATCGGTGAGGCTTCATCCTCAACCTTAGTTGGGAATTAGCTCTACATAAAAATAAAACATAAACTAAAGAAAAACTAAACTAAAAGAAAAGCTGGGGATTACATTCTGTCTCCAAAATTGTATCACAAAACTAGTTTCTGGAATTGTATATATTTTCCTGAATGCAAAGAAGTCTATTGATGGCTTAGGGGAGTCCTAGAACCCCTATTAAACCTAGATAATTTGGAGGTCTGTCTCCCAGTCAAAATAGAAGTCTGAAATCGGAATAGGATTCATCCAGATTTGTGTTCTTTAATTGCGGGGCAATTTTGGCATAGTAACCATCCGAATTAGGAAACTCCTACTTCACAATGAACTAAAGTATTTTGAGTTAGCTTTGCAATGCCACTTGAATCACCTCAATCCGATCTTTGAGAGGAAAGTTATGGTCAAAATACTGAGACGTTTGCAGAATCTGAATTTGAATGCAATCCGAAATTTTATCCAATTTGAACTTTAATACAATCTAATCCTTAATCCGATTTAACCTTTTCTTGGATTTGGTTAAACTTAACCACATCATCTAGGTCTTCTCAAATTATGCTCTCTTCCAAACTTTGCATTTTTCCCTTTAAAGCTGTAGTTTTTTTTCAATAACCTATAAAATACTAAAAACACAAAACCAAAACAAAACATTAAATAACGACACAGCTAAAGGATTAACTAATGAAAATAAAGGAGTCCCAATATGCAATATTTGGCACTTAACAGTTCTCATTTAATAAAGTGGAAGACCTTGGAATTTTTAAGACTTTACTGTTACCGAACATTCAATAGAGGTACCAATGCTTGTAGTACTGAAGAATCAACTTATACATAGTAACCAACGAGTGTGGGATCAATTATGGTGTGAAGGTTAAGCAACAATTCCTAAAGGACGAGAAAGCATTGGAAACACCGTCTTAAGATGTAAATCTTATATTTTAGAATCCCAAGAAGGAGCTCAAAAATATTGGGACAGATACCATGAATTTTGTCTCGGAAAGAACTTTCCAGAATGGAGTCACACACGCAATTCCGAGACCCGTAGCAAAAGTTATGGCTATTTTACTGAACACTGTGCTAGGACC
Organism: Corylus avellana; assembly: GCF_901000735.1. Taxonomy (NCBI): domain Eukaryota; kingdom Viridiplantae; phylum Streptophyta; class Magnoliopsida; order Fagales; family Betulaceae; genus Corylus; species Corylus avellana. The sequence continues at coordinate 17,504,879 of NC_081545.1, read as the reverse complement.
AAATGTTTGCTAACACTATGTTAGGAATGTACAGACAAGATTTTCAGGCATAAGTCCAAAAGCACAACCGAACATTTGCCCATAAGTATCGAATGTTTGCTGACCAGTTTTGGACAACTAAACATTGACCAAATGCCTGACAAAAGCCATGCATAGTTGTAACGCTCACAAACATGGCATTAACTAGTTTGGTAGGGTTACTGGCAATTATCCCAATATAGCTAACTGGTAGCTAACTGAGAAACCACCCCTCTTAGCATAATCAGAGTTAATGCATTGGAAGGTGAAATAAATTTGAGAACTCTAATAATCAAGCATACATTATCCTCGAAAGATAGACATGGAGCAACTAATAGAAATAGTAATCTGATCAAACCTGACGTCATCAAGAATATTTTAGTCTTAGATAAATTCGTAGCGGCAACCTCGCCATTCTCCTCTTCCTAGAAAGAGGTTCCCCGCAGGATGTAATAACCACGTAAGTCTAAAGACTTAGTAAGTAAACCTCACAATTGGGTACGACATGAGCCAATTATTATTGAGCAAAAATAAACGTGTAGTTTGACAAAGGTTTGAAATAATGTGTTGTCTTTGTTAATACACCATAAAAGTATAGTTTCATTTAAAGAAAGGGGTGTACTTCCAGCGACAATCACCTAAGAGTTTTAAAGCAGAAAACTAATGCTTTAATCGGTCATAACTATCATATATGGTCTACTTGAGATATTACCCTTTCTCAGCAGGGTTGGCGTTGTCCCGAGGGACCTGTAATACAATGTTGGTGCCCCAACCATTGTACACCACCGTCCATAACACCAGTAGCTCGACCGAGTCCGACCTCGGGTGGCCAACGCTACTAATGATGTATATTATGTACTGACCCTCTAGTTAAGGCTGCGTCGGTCATGAAATAACCATTGGATCCAAGACCAATATATCACATCTGCACACATTTGACCATAGAACCCAGTTTATACAATAAGCCCATGGCCATTATATCGCATGTACTGGTGTACTATGTCATACGATGTATCTTATCAACTAGTTATTAAGGGAGTTACCAAGTTACGCAAAACTAGGCATGCTCGTATCATATGCGTGCTCAGTCAGTTGACATATCACACATTTTAAGGAAAGCAATCGTAAGTGTTTACTTACCTTGTGCACTCGCTCGAGTCCTGCAACATCACAAATCCTTGCTATAATGAAATATGACACATCATTATATGCAGTACTAGAGAACTCTCCGAGTGGCACAATAAGTTCTATCTTACGAAAGGGGCCATCGAAACCCTAAGCTCGCATATTTAGGTTACTGGGCGTATGTCTTGCTCTCTAGGCAAATGCTTGGCCCTGTGGGCGAACATTCGGCCAAAGAGTGAAAAATCTTGGCCAAAAGGCCCAAACATGGTTTTATGCTTCTAGAGTGTGGTACATCTCATCCTAGGCTCCTAATGTACACATGTAACATAACAAAAACATGCTAACATACAAACTTAAGAAATCAAAGGTGACTTTAAAGCTTTTTTAAAAACATTCTTGGTCTTTGTAAGAAAATAGGTACAGGATCTTGTCAGGGCATCTTTAAAACTCGTATGGACACAAAATAAGAAGTACAACATAAAATGCTAGATGTTTGGGCAAGAAGTTAAATTAGAAGATAGCAAAACCACCAAGATCTCCTCCTTCTCACTCCAAGCCACTCCTCAAACTAGGATTTGGGTTTTCTAGGGTTGACAGAGGCTGAGGATTGAAGAAAGGGGTTTTTATAGGGGGTGGAGGTGTGCCCTTCTCTGAAAAGGTGGAGAATGGCTTAAAATTACTTTTCAGAGTGTCAGTGGATCAAAGGGTTCAAGCGTACGTTTGGGTATTACCCAATGTCCCAAAGACTAGTCAACGAACGCTTGTGGTGGTCCTCCTAGCAAATGCCTGCACTAAGGTTAAAGGTGAACATTCGGGTGGTCCCTGTAGCGAGCGTCCAGGCAAGGAGTATAGGTTTTGGTTTTGTTCAGAAAACCTCAAGAGGTTGGGGTTACTAATAAGGGGTTTAGGTTTTTGCATTATAAAACCGTGTTTTAGGAAAATGCTTTGTCACTACTTAGTAAATTGTTAGTCTTTTAAAATTGGTGATTTGTCGGGGTATTATACTCTCCTCCCTTTATTAAAATTTCATTCTCGAAATTTTGTGGTTTTTGAGAATTAAAGTCGTCCTTGCAGGGAGGTTTTTAAAACAATGGAAAATTTTGATAAAAGAAAGCTTGATAAAAGGAAACACACGAAAGACAATAAATAAGTCAAAAGAAAGACATCCACATACATATAAAACTGCCACCACCAAGGTGGACTTACAATGTAACCAATATATACAACACAACTACAAAAGAAGTCTGAGATATGACCCTAAGAACGGGATCATCTAGTCCTCCTAGGACTATGCTTCGCCGATCCCCAACCTGGGAGCTTCGTGCACTAGGTGTTGGGATCTATGTGTATATTTGAGAAGGTAAACTTCAAAAAATTTCTTTTATACGCAGCAGATTAAAAGGATCCCCAAGACCTTTTTCCATCAAGATAAACACATTTAGATCTTCAGCAAACATATAAGTTATAATTACTTACATGTTGATTCGGCCTCTCCTAGGCATGAGATCATAGAAGTGTCCTTCGATTCTTCTGACATTGTTGGAATGAATAGTTGAAGTTGCAACACGCTTGCAAACTTCATATATTCATCCAAACTCATCTTGCCTTCATCGCGTTCTTCGTGTTCTTTGTGAACTTCAAGAACATCTTTATGTTCTCCACTGATTTCATGAACAGTTGATCTCACATCAAGAATTTTAAGATTTTCCATCAAATGGTTTAAATATTTCTCCATAGGACCTTCTCTTTGATGACTGTGAGTGTGGGCTCACAATGTTTTACTCAAGACCAAGAGAAGAACAAGAAAGCATAAACTAGGAATCAAAATTCCCAAGGTGGTCGTGTATCAACTCTAGGGAAGAGTGAGTTTGTGTTTTTGTCTCTCATAAAAGTGACAAGCTCCAAGCCAAAGGTGTAAATTATGCCTTCACGTGCTCCTCTATTTATGGTACTAGGTGCCATGGAGAAGACAGAGTTCTAAACAAAGTGGGACTGGGATGCTTATCATACCACACGACCAAGGGAGGAATTGACTCCCATGCCCTTGTGTGGTACACGGCCAATTCTCCCCATGAGTCTAGACTAGGGCTTCTAGCCCGAGCCCACTTCCACTTCACTTAAAACACTTGGGCTTGGGTTTTATCGTCAAGCCCAATACTCCTTTGAATAACTTTAGCCCTTTGGAATTAATTCCATGTGGCCCATAGTCTTTTAACAAGCCCAATGAATTAAAAAGGCAAGCCCAAGGCTTATTTTAATTCATTAGCTTGTAGGAATTAAATCATAAGCCCAATGCTTCTATTTAATTCCTTTCTCCAATTAACCAACAAGATTAAATCTTTTGGCCCATGTTTTATTAAATAAAATATCCCAATAAATAAATAAATACTTGACGAACAATATATTTTCTTAGTCAATTTATATCAGTTCAAAGAGGGACCTAAGGTAAAATATCATTAGCTTAATAGGCCTATGAATATATCTCTCGAGATCATATCATACGACACTACTTAATCTCAATTAATTCCACTAAAGAATTGTGACTACTCTCTAATGATTATTTTTTATTTAATCAATCAATCCTTATGATGTGCTTATTACATTTTTACCCTTCCATGGAATCATTCCGTAGTTGAACCAAAGTCTTTCATAACTGTCACTTTGTTCACAACCTCTTTCCCTAAGTCACTAATTTAAAGTCATGATTATCCCTATGTACCTTTGTGAGATTAAATCTCACCTCGTACATTTACAAGTTTTCAGTGTAACTACTGAAAACACTCGGGCCTCAACTTTTAGGATAATCTTTCCCATTAAATCTAAAGCTAGGGGAATATTCCTTATCTTTTTATTCACTAACAAAAAATTTGGATTCCTTATTGAAGTTCATGTTCCCACAGTGTTAGATGTCATTACCCAATGTATTGAGCTCTATTGACTGCTGATTGGTCGCACTCTATGATACATCAAAGTAATCATCATTTCACATCTGAGTTCACTTACTTCTCAAGATTTAGAGTAAAATGTTTAAGATATCGTGCACATACATCAATTGTTATAATAGTATTTTACAATTGATGACTCATATGGTTTTGTTCAGTATATAGCATAACCTTGCATGTACCCAAACATATTAAGCTGAAGCCTCCTTACTTCTCATTACCAAGATAAGTCACTTGAGGTTTAACATGTTATAGTCTAGATGGAATTCCCAATTCCATTTACGACTATGAACAACAAGCTTTATATGTTACAAGGTTCTTTTAAGTTGCAAGGCTCTTTATAAGTTGCTAGCTTTATACGAACAACACGTTACTTGACTTATAAGTTGCAAGCTTTATAAGTCACTAAAGTTTAGTGATGTGTGTGGCAGGTCCCAAAAAAAAAAAAAAAAATGGTGTCACAATTGGGCTTTAATAACATGTGGAATGTTGACACGTCACTAATTAGTGACGAGGTAAATTCCACATGTTACTAAAGTTTTGGTGACGTGTCAAATCCCCCACGTCACTATAGTTTGGAGACATGCTAGATTGAACACGTCACCAATTTGGTGATGTATCAAATTTACATGGTCACTAATCACAAATTTTGGTGACGTGTCACTTGGATGACACTTCACTAATTTGGTGACGTGTCACAATCTAACACGTCCCCAAAATGTTTAATTAAACAAAAAAAAAATTTCGCTCCCCATATTTAATTTTTGAATTTCTCGAGGCGTTAAACCCAAATTTGAAGAGTTGTCGCACCTGATTTAACTACATCAACTACAACTACATTAACCATCCATCGATTCATCAAATTAAATAACTATCAATGAATATCACAAATAGATCCAACTATACATCAACAAAACATTTTAAATATGCAAGGATTTAGTAAAACAGCAAAACACTTGCTCAATCTTAGTCAACACCATTTCCATCACCTGACATCTCCGCTCTACGTGCAAATGATAAAATAAACACAATCAGCACCATGCTAATTCATTAGCTCTCATACTTTACTAACTCCAAAGATGTTATTAGCCTTAGTAAAATATATTAGGAATAGCAACACATTCTTCCTTTAATAAACATGCAAATCATCATTCTTGAGTTTTCTCCCACTGACCTATGATATTTCTACTATAAACCATTATTCATGTTATGAACAAAATTCTTAGCAACCATGGATGTCACAGTGTATACTTAAATGAAAAACTTGACCTTCTCTTTTTGCATCATATCACTACTATATGAAAAGAGTTACATCCACAATTTGTGAACATATCACCTACTTTAGACCAATCAATACACAACTATCAGTACGATTAAATATGCAAAGCATGTAGTGTCTTGTCTTGAGAACCCAAGACCAATATAATTCAGACAAAATATTCTAACAGAATAATCCAAATAATATTCTGCATTCAATAGTTTCCACAATCCACATCTAGATGTACATTAGAACATGTGTGTGTCAATTAAATTTGTATACAAAACATTAGTGATCCCTTCTGTACAACATACTTTCTCAAAAAAGGTAAAGAAGAGAAGAAATTATAGAATTTCTATATTAGTGTTTTTGCTATAACGGCCCTACAAAACATAGATACTCCATGCAGCTTACCTAACCCAACTATTACATTTGTAGGAAACAAACAACATAAATCATGAAACTCATTACTTTCTTTCCCCTCTTTTTCTTATAAACCAAAAAAACAAACAGTTCCAATACCAACATAGCTCCATAGACTAAAACATAGATCATAATCAAAATTTGTTTATCATATCCAACATAAAGAAGTAGTTATCTCACCTCTAATCCATAAATCCAACTACATCTACTTCAACCAAATAAAAATTTGTTTAACAAAACACCAACATAAGACTCAAAACTAATCTGATCAACACTAAGAACACCCGATCCAAAAGTAAACCAGCTTAACAGACTCAACAAGAGTTAACTACGATCATATGAAAGCCACAAACAAATAAAAGCTCTACAGTTCGGCCTTAAATTACATAAATAACCAATAACCCAAAACATCACAAAGACCAACAAAGTTTGATCAGCGTTGTCAGCTTCTACTCTTAAGTCCTCTACACATATTACGTTGCAAATGTGTTATACACATGCATATGTGGCAGAAAGATATGCAAAAAATGTGATTATCAATTACTACCCGTTAAAATGATCGACATGGAAGATAATCGTGTTAACAAAACAAAAACAAAAACAAAAAGAATATATTGTTACCTGATCCACTCCCTAATGAGGATCTCACAATCCCACAGACTGGGGAATCTGTGTCTGGCGGAGTCCTAAGTTGAGTCACCTCAGGCGCGGAGCTACCTTGCTGCATCATGGCCTTAAGCTGGGGAAAACGGGCCTCATACATGGCATCTTTTACTACCATCTAAGCATCTTTCATTGCCAGCTAAGCTGCCATATGCGCAGAAATCTCCTCTTGTTGTGCAACCATCTGTGCAACCAACTCTGCAACCATCTGCGCTTCCATTTGTTCTTTTTGTGCAACCAGCTGTGCCCTGTGCTGTTCCCTTTCAGCTTCAAGTATGCTTTCAACCATTTGTGAGACCATCGAGTTTCCAGGGTTTTATGACCATGATATGAACGGTGTATAATACGAGTGGATGGTGCCGCGCACTAGTAAAATCCTTGGTCTAGCCCCTCAAACACGGCCAGCATATTCACGCTTATTTGCAAACACCTGGGTATACACATCGTTCAATGCCCACTGTACCGTCCCTATGGTCACGCTCGACATTGCTGCAGAATCGGTTGGCAGTAGCTCCATCATCTTCTCCTGTAGGTTAAATTAAAAAGTTGGTGCATTATCTAAGTGTTAATCCTAAATAAGTTAATACACACAAAATAATCAAGGTACGATGTAAGTAGCACACAATTCTCTCCTCGACTTCTTGAGTTGGATACCTCCCATCTTTCTTTTTTTGTGGGTCTTGATGAAGTTTCGCTCTCGTGTTGGAGCCATGCCCTCTCTTACGGTCTATAAAAACAAACACCATAAACATATTTTTAGATATATATTAAAATCTTTTTATATATATATATATATGGGGTAGATGACACACATACCTCCTCATGGGTCACCCTGGCCAAGCTTTTAGAGCCGATGCAGTGTAGCATTTTATTTTTCATTCACAAGCCTTTCATACGCTCTACATTTTCCAACACAATTTACATTATTAATATGTGAGCCCTAACACAATTCCAATTAATAAAACTAGTAACCTACTTGCTTAGTGTGATCGCACCATTTCTCAAATAATATGTCCAAGTCCACAGGGTAGTACTTTTGGACGTTTTGCCCGAGTCTCCCCCTCACGATCGCTGGAGTATCGCCAAACCGAATTTTGAGTGCCATTTTTAATTTGTGTCTCCACTGCTTCAGCTTAAGGCCTTTGTCTCTGATTGCATCCCGTTTTACTTCATCGATTTCACACTAGGGAGCGATGTGGAAGTGCTTCTGCATAAGTTAAAAAATGAAAAATTATCTTTTTATTTTCTGTTTGTCATTTGTTTTTAGTTTTGTATTGCTAGGGGACTAGCAATATGTAAGTTTGGGGGTGTGTTAAGTGCCAAAATATCGATATTTTAGCCCTTAAACTTATGTATGTTAATTCCTTAATATTGTTAATTGGTGTTATTTTAGTTCCTTTTTGTGTGTTTCCATGCTTTTATAGGCTTTTGGAAGAAAATGAAGTAAATCTGGAAGATTTGAGCTCAAAGAGAGAAATTGAGAAAAGTTGGAGCCCCTAATAGTGCGATCGATCGCAAATTCCCTGCGATCGAGCGCACTACTAGAGAGGACAAGCAGGGAATCGGCCATATGCGATCAAGCGCACAGCAAAAGAGGCTCAATCGCATTCGTGTGATCGAGAGCACACGGGTCGCGATCGATCGCACCCATGTGTAGGAGACACATCAAGTGTGCGGCCAGACTGCTAGTATTTCCATATTAGGGTTTTCCAACTCCCACTTGTAATAGGAGTAAAACCCTACGAATTTCCTAGGTTTACTAATGTAACAAGGACTTCTAAAGCCTATAAATAGACCTCTTAGCCTCTAGGAATAAGTGTGGAGAAAAGAGACACAAGCTCTGGAAAGGAACTAAAGGCTAGATCAAAAGGAGTTTGGGTTTTCTTCTCTTCCACCTTTTATCTTTATTATGTAGTTTATATTTTATTTCGGACTAGATTGAAGCCCTAATCATATCTATTTATGATTGCAATATTGGCGCATTTGCTACAATTATATTTTGGCGTATTTAACTTGATTAATTCCTGTTATCTTGTATTCCTCATATGTGTGTGCCTGATCAACATATGCATGTAGTATGGACTAGTTACTTAAATCAATTTGGATGACCGAGTCCTAAGTTTAATAAGAGTAATAAAAGATATCCATGCTGGATTCTTGGGTTAATCAACATGGGGAACCGGGAGTATACACCCATGCCCTAGGCCTCATGTGTTTGTCGATTTCCATAGATTTATGCTTTCTTAAAGAACAACTTACTATACACCCATGCCCTTAGGTTAGCAAACATTAATTATACTGGTATAATTGGTGCATTGGCATATTGTTATCTTAATTAGTATGATTAGTGGTGGATATCAAAATCCTAATCTTTTTTAGTTTTAGTTTATCTTTTATTTTATTTATTTATTTTAACTCAATTGTGACAATTAAGTTTTATCTAAATAAGAAATTACTTCTAAACATAATTTACCAATCCTCGTGGGAATGACCCCGTACTTGCACCCTATAGTACTATGTTGACCTCGTGCACTTGCGGGTAAAACATACAATTATTTGCCTATTAAATTAGGTAGATATTTGTGACTACATTAAGCCATACTCGTCCACCTTGTATCCCCTATCCCTTGTGTTGTCCGCCCAATCAAACTTGAACATAACATACTTAGTCCTATTGTAATACTCCACCTCAATTATTTGAGTTAACTTCCCATAGTATGTTTCACCATCAACAGTCAGCACGTACACGTCGTTGTTCTAAGTCCTCTTTCCAACATCATGTGCAAGAGTGCAAAACAACTTGCCGTAAACCACATATCTATTATATTGTACTGTTGTCTGCATCAGCCCTCTACAATGCGTTACCATTTTGTCACCCATTTCCTTCATATGTCGATTGGCTAATCGATCGACTTGCGATTACAATGGAAGACACATAGTTAGTGTGGTGAGGAGATAGGAATGAGAAGAAAATATTTCATACATTAATAGGTATACATGACATTAGTCTTACATAGTCATGGTACCAATCGCAAAAATGCTCAAAATGTTGGGTTTCCAACTGATCGTCCATAGTTCGCCCCCTACTGCATGCTCGCCTAAGCGCATCCATGTGCATCCTGCAATTTGGAATTACATTCATTATAACTCACAACTAAGGGTTTAATATTCTTAACTTATGGTGATTTGTTTTCTACCGTTAAAAAACTTGGCATAAAAATGTGCATTGACCAAAAAATGGTAAGACCACAATTGAAGAATACTAAAAAAGCTAAATATGGAATGGGTAATTTTTGCGAACAATTTGGGTTACCTCCTATGGCTCCCTCTCGGAGAAATAGAAAGAAACCCAATAGAGTTTTCAAGAAGAGACATGTTCCATATTACAATAGTTACAAGAAAAGAATTAATAAACCCGTTAAAAAATTTTCTGCTAAAAAACCTAAAAAGAATACCTCCAAATTCGATAAATATTTTTCCAAAGGAAAATGTTTTAATTGAGGAAAACCTGGACATTTTACTGACAAATGTCCAGAAGCGCCCAAGAAATTGAAAAAAGAAATTAATGCTTTAAAAATTGATGACAACGGAAAAGAAAATCTTTTTAGAATTTTGCAATCCGTTAATTCTTCTGATTCATCTGACAGTGAATTTTTAACAACCTCAAGTGACTCCGATTACCATTCTGCTAGTGAATTCTCTAACAATGATTTCAAAATTGGTTGTAATGATTTTTGTTGCAAAAATGTCAAAACTTGAACAAAAATTGAAGAACAAGAAAATTTCATAATCACTTTAATTTCAAGAATTGAAAATCCTAAATTAAAAGAAGATTACCTTAAAAAACTTAGGAATACGATGATTAAAAATGCTAATAAAACTAACAATGCAAAAATCTCTCTTGATGAAACTTTGGAACGATTTTCTAAACAAAAATCCAAAAAGATTACTATCTCAGATTTGCAACATGAGGTTAGTAATATCAAGAAAGAAATCATTGATTTAAAAAATGACTTGCACTCCGTTAAAACGGATAATAACGATTTAAACAACAACTTTTAATATTAAAACTTCAAGATTGTTTTCACGATAACAATTCTGAAGAGGATAAACAATCCGAGCACTCTGATGAAGCAGAATCGAGCAATAAAATGATTTCCAATAAAGTCAAGATTGTCAGTCTTATTAACAAGGTTGTTCCACCTAAATGGTATTCTAAAGTTAATATCATTGTTGCTCCCGATTATACTCTTGATGTCTTTGCTTTGATTGATTCTGGTGCTGATTTGAATTGTATTCAAGAAGGGTTAGTACCTAGCAAATATGTTGAAAAATCCACTGATAAATTAAATTCTGGTAGTGGAAGCCATTTACAAATTAAGTATGAATTGAATAATGTTCATGTTTGCCAGAACAATGTTTGTTTTGATACTCCTGTTGTCCTTGTTAAAAATATGTTTGAAAAAGTTATTCTTGGCCTTCCCTTCATTGCCATGCTTTATCCTTTCACTGTTGATAAAATTGGAGTTTCAACCATTAAAATGGGCATTGAAGTGAAATTCTATTTTGCTTCCAAATTTGAAATTGATGTTAGTCCCTTAAAATATTATCTCTACTAAAACTAAGCATTTGAATTTTTTGAAACAAGGAGTTAAATACAAAAAGATTGCTGAACAGCTTTCTGATAAATTACTACAATCTAAGATTATGGCTTTCAATACTTTGATCATCGATCTCATTTGCTTTGAACTTCCTACTGCCTTTTGGCATAGGAAAAAGCACATTGCTTCTTTACCATATATTAAAGACTTTTTTGAAAATAAAATTCCCACTAAAGCCAGGCCCATTCAAATGAATGCTGAAACTTTAGATTTTTGCCAAAAAGAAATTGTTGATTTACTTGTTAAAGGTATCATTCGCAAGAGCAAGTCTCCTTGGTCTGGTGCCGCCTTTTATGTTATGAAAAATGTTGAAGTTGAAAGGGGAACTCCTAGACTAGTAATTAATTACAAACCGCTCAATGATGTGCTAGAATGGATCAGGTATCTCATCCCTAATAGGATGGCCTTAGTTATTCGCATTAGTGAGGCTCTAGTCTTTTCTAAGTTCGATATGAAGTTAGGATTTTGGCAAATCTAGATTAATGACAAGGATAGGTATAAGACTCCTTTTGCTACTCCTTTTGGGCATTATGAGTGAAATGTCATGCCTTTCGGTCTGAAGAATGCTCCTAGTGAATTCCAAAACATTATGAACGATATTTTCAATCATTTTACCATCGTTTACATTGATGAGGTTTTGATTTATTCAAAATCTATTGATGAACACTGGAAACATTTGAATTCGTTTCTAGAAATAGTCAAACACAATGGACTTGTTGTCTCTGCTAAAAAGATCAAGCTTTTCCAAACCAAAATTATATTCCTTGGTTTTGATATTTCGGAAGGTCAGATTAGACCCATTGATAGGGTTATTCAATTCGCTGATAAATTTCCTGATCTTATCATTGACAAAACCAACTCCAGAGATTCTTAGGTTCTTTAAATTACATTGCAGATTTCTACAAAGACCTGAGAAAACATTGCAAGCCTTTGTTTGACCGTTTACTAAATCATCCTCCTCCTTGGACTAGTATTCACACTTCGCTAGTCAGAGAGATTAAAACTCATGTTAAGACCCTACCCTGCTTAGGTATTCCCTTCGATAATGCATTCAAAATTGTTGAAACTAATGCTTCTGAAATTGGCTCCGGAGGCATTCTAAAACAAGCTGTTTCTCCAGGATCTCCCGAACAAATTGTTCGATTCCATTTCGGATTTTGGAACAATACACAAGCTAATTATAGTACTATTAAGAAAGAAATTCTTTTTGTTGTTTTATGCATTACTAAATTTCAATCTGATTTGTTAAATCAAAAGTTTTTGTTACGTATTGATTGTAAATCTACTAAATACATTCTGAAAAAAGATGTTGAAAACATTGCATCAAAACAAATTTTTGCCTAATGGCAAGCCATTGTAAACGTTTTTGATTTTGATATCGAATACATTAAAGGTTCCGATAACTCTTTTCCAGATTTTCTCACTCGTGAATTTTTGCACTGCCAGCATGGCAAGCAAAAGAATAAGGAGAAGATTGACTCCAAGGCTTTTGTCTTAAAACTAGAGTCTGCTATTACTGCTCCTGTTACTAATTCATCTGTTACTCTCGCTAACCGTTTCTCATCTTTTAGCCCCGGATCACCAGCTACCTACTCTAGTGCTCTCGTTTTAGATTATGACCCTTTTGTCATTTCTTCTAAAAAATCCACGATTCATTTCATCAAATATGATAAAACATCAGCTTATGTCCTTCTTCCTCATTCCGACCATTTATTTCATATTGAGATAAACCATTCTCAGATTAAATCTTCTACTCAAATTGCCACTTTTTACTTTCCTCCTCGTTTTGATTGGATCCTTGAGCATCCTTTAAAAACTCTTTCATACTACACTAATACTCTGCTGTAGACAAAGTTTGTTCATCTCAAACCCATTTACAGTAAAACTGAACCCAAAAAACTACTTTATCACAGTGTCTATTTTGATAGAATCATTCCTGAAAAAGATTGGGGGGAACATCCCTTGAACCCAAGAAAATTGGAAGATTTCCCCATCTCGTTTTGCTATTATGATTACATTGATGCCTGGTCCAAATTCATGCTCTACCAAAATCCCAAGTTTAACCACTCTTGGTTCATAAACTTTGACAAAGAATTTGGAGGCATTCTCCCTCTCTGGTTCTCCAGATGGTGGATGAAGTTTGGTCTTGTTCCAAATATCCTCCCACTAAAAGTCGTTGAGACTTTCAAATCATTCAAAAATCTTTACAATACTGATGAACATGGGGCCAAATTTCCCACATTCTGCATTTTGTCAAAAAGTTCAAAATTCCTTGGATCATAAAATGGCAATATGTCATTCTTGATGATGAGCTAGAACAACATTGGTATGTAAAATGGTGGGACAACTACCCACGGGTTGATAATATCGTTGAGAATGTCAAAAATCTAGCCCATTTGCCAAAAATCCAAGCCCTTCCAATTTCCAATCAATTAACCATTGACAATCCTGCCAAACTGATAACTCCTAATACTTTCCTTTTCCCTCCCAAAGGGACAGAGGCCGTTACTTCTGCTACTTCTTCTAGTTCTTCTAAGAAAAAATCTTCTAAGAAGAAAAAAGAAAAGAAGGACATTTTAAAAGCACTTCTAGAATCTCTCAATGATAATTTTGAAGAAGATGAAGAAGAAAATTATGATGCATCTTCTAAAGCTACTTTTAACCCCATGAGAGAATGGTACGGAAATTCTGGTTTCCCTGGTGATTGCTCTGATAACTATTACCTCGGAATTGAAGATTTATGATAAGCGCTAAAATATTCATATTTTTCAGCCCTTATCTTACATGTTTTAATCCTTTGGTTGTAGTTAATTAGGCCATTTTAATTCCTTTTTGTGTTTTTGATGTTTTTACAGGCTTTGGAAGAAAATGAAGTAAATCTGGAAGATTTGGGCTCAAAGAGAGATTTTTGGAAAAATTGGAGTTTCTGGTAGTGTGCTCGATCGCACTGTGATCGATTACACTATGATCGATCGCACTGTGATCGATCGCACCTGTGCGCTGGAGAATTCTAGAAGCTGTGGACAGACTCCCTTTCCTTCCATATTAGGGTTTTCCAACTCCCAATTGTAATAGGATTAAAACCCTACGAAATCCCTAGGGTTTACTACTTTTTCAAGGACTTCTAAAGCCTATAAATAGAACCTCTTAGCCTCTAAGAATAGGTGGGGAGAAAAGAGGCACAAGCTCTGGAAAGGAACTGAAGGCTGCATCAAGAGGAGTTTGGGTTTTTTCTCTTCCACCCTTTTTATCTTTATTATGTAGTTTATACTTTATTTAGGGTTAGATTGAAGCCCTAGTTATGTTTAATTAATATTTCAATATTGGCGCCTTGTGATGATCATGTTGTGCTATTTAACTTGATTAATACCTGCTTGCATGAATTCCTCATATGTGTATGCCTGATCAACATGTGCATGTGGTATGGACTTGTTAGTTAGATCAATTTGGATGACCGAGTCCTGGGTTTAACTTAAGTAACAAAAGAATCCACACCGCGATTCTTGGGTTAATCAATATAGGGAACTAGGAGTATGTATCCATGCCCTAGGCTTTGTGTGTTTGTCGATTTCCATAGAACATATGCTTTTCTAAAGAACAACTTAGTATAGACATGCTAAATCCTTTAGGAAAGAAAAGAATTAGAGCATGGACCAAGTGGCTAATTCGTTGCTTAGGGAAATCAATAGCTTAAGGAGTTAGAGTTTAACCCTTAGGTTGGCAAACATTAAATATGCATAACTTGATCAAAGCATTGGCATATTGATATACTAGTTTAACATAATTAGTGGTGGATATCAAAACCCTAATCTTTTTTAGTTTTTGTTTATCTTTTATTCTATTTAATTCAATCGTGACAATTGAATTTTATCTTTTAATTAAATAGGAATTTACTTCTAAAAACATAATTTACCAATCCTCGTGGGAATGATCTCGTATTTGCCTACTATACTATTGTTTTAATCTTGTGCACTTGCGAGTTAAAATGTACAATTATTTACCTATTAATTTAGGTATATTTTTGTACAACAATTTACAATCATTTTCCCTTCATAGTGGCACCGTTCATTTACCCTTCACAGTGGCACCGTTCATTGGCCCTCACAGTGGCACCGTTCATTTGACCTTCACATTTGCCCTTCACAGCAGCACCGATCACTTGCCCTACGCAGTTGCATTCACTTGCCATTTACAAAGGTACAGTTACATTTACTCACCAGATTCTGCTACAGTACCTGTCGACACTATAGTTTCTGCTACAGTTTCTGCTACAATTTCTACCGACATTATAGTTCTGCTACAGTTTCTGCCGACACTACAATTCTTTACTTTTACTGTTAACTTTTTCGATGTAATTTTTATTTACCCATTGGATTTTGTCTATAAAAGGACGAATTCCCCTCATTGTAAAGCAGAAGCTTTCAGCTTAAACACTGAACTCATTCTGCAACTACCCTGCCTACTATTTGTAATTTGTCCTGCTCTTGTGTACTTTTGCTACTTCTAAACTACGTTTGAATTTGTAAGTACTCTTGTTAATTAGATCTTTTGATATCTTTTCATTATCAATCTTATCAATCTTTTCCATTTCTCTTTTATATGCTCCAATTTCAAGCTTACTCTGTAAATTCTTGCATTATGCTTATTTTACTTACAATTACCACCTACATGGATGGTTCTACTGCTTTATTTTCATCGTTATTTTCAAATAATTTCAATTAAGTATCATCTATATGTATCTTAATTAGTAGATTTCCATCTCTGCTGTGTATATCATCAACCATGTCCTTCGGGTCTTATGAATCATCCAGGTCATCCATATCTACACTGCTGTGTGGTTGCCGATCAAAATGACCGTGTGAGACCACTCCTAATTGGCTCAATTTCAGTGGCTCAGATTCCATATGAATGGATACATTCGAGTTGTACAGTACTTGTCGATAAAAAAGGCTCTTTGAGGCCAGCCATGGTTGGCTCAGTCCCATGGGCTATGATAGCATATGAATGGACATGTCTTGCTCGTACACACAACCTGCAACATCTTCAATATTGAAGACAAAGTCTTGACTCGATGGGGTATGCCCTCTCAAGCGGTGGAACTGGTTGATACCCTTCTTCTTGCCTTTTGAACGCTCCAATGTCCTGTGTCTCACTATCATCTAGGAGGTACAATCTGGATGCATGTGCTCTCCTACTCAATCGGCAAGGTGCTTGCCTTCGTGCTCTTGTCTTCCCCCTGAAGCTCATATTAACCTGCGAAATCCATCACGCACCCAATTAATATTTACAATAACTAAATATGTATGAACATGTATAAATGACTCACATGTTTGAAAATAATGGCATATACAAATATTACTATAGCATTATATATATATATGTATGTATGTATTTTCCACAGGTGTTCATATATAGCAATCCTACGTTTGTACCTACCATACAAACAAATGAAAATAACAAAACAATTAATTAACTAACATAAAAATTTCCTAATAAATATATACTTGAATATACATGCATATACACTACAGAGAGAATGAAATCGACATACAATCATGTGTATATATATAGACTGGACGGAGAGCTCAACTGGCGGAGGGAGGGAGAGTGATGGCTTTAGATGGCGGAGAGAGAGCGACTTTGTTCTTAACCGGCGGCCGGCGGTAAAAAATTTTTTTTAAAAAAAAAGAGAGAGAGAGAGAGAGAGAGAGAGAGAGGGATTGTGTGTGGGCAGGAGAAGAAAAATGAAAAGAGAAGGAAGAAGGAAGAAGAAGGATGTGCGGCCAGCTGCCGCACTCCTTCCCAATGCCTGTTGGTGTCGTGCCACATGTGGCACATCATTACTTTTGTGATATTTTTGTAAATAAGAAAAAAAAAATGGCTCTTATTTTGCTCACTTGGTGTTTAGAAATAATATTTACTTACAAGTAGGAGAACACCTAACATTTCCGTATATACGTATTAATATTTTAGAATATTAATATTAAAAACCACATTTTTATTTTATAATCATCCCATATTAATTTTTTAAAATAAATTAAAGACTACAAATCACATATTTATCATTGTACATAATAATATTATTAAGTATTTGAATTGTCATTGAATCACATGACTAAATATTGATCTTATAAATTTACATTAGTCAATATACATATACGTATAATTAATTATAGTTGTCCACATAATGTATTAAAGGAACCTATACATATATGTTTAATTAATTATAACATACATTATAACATTGGAACTAAGTTGATCTTTAGTACTTAATTGTTATATTAATTTGAATTTGTATGCTTAATTATGACTTACGTCATATTATATATATCATCTTGTAACTATAGGACAATACATGCATTGTTAATTTGTTATGGTCAATTTTAAATATCTAATACTAATCATATCATTGATTGTTAGTTCATTTAAGATATTCAATACAGGTTAGATCATTTCAGATATAACCATATGACTAACTTTTTATTAAAAAAAAAAAAAAATTTATCATTCAATTATATATTGTATGGATACTTATAATCATAGATATAAGTATATATCTATGATTCACCAATTAATTATTGTTAGTTAATTAATATACATTGACTATTGTTAATTTGGTATTCCTCATCAATATCACTCATGAGGGCAGATGTACAGAGTGAAGAGGAATAATTACGTGTGAAGGGTTTTTTCTCATGGCCGATTTCTAGAAATCTCTTATGCTATCAATTCCAAATTTACAAGGGCAACGTACGTCAATACTTAAAACAAACTAGTCCTATAGGACATTACATGCATTGTTAATTTATTATTGTCAATTTTAAACTACTAATATGATATATAATCATTTCATCTGGGATTTTTCATATACCACATTGTCATTGTATATGATTATATTAATAATACGACTACATATCATTATTTTTCATGAAATCATATGATTAATAATTGAAATTGTCGATCAATTCAAGTTTCAAATTGCCATTTAAGATATATATTCAATGGTTAATTATTTAAGATATAATTAACTATATGATTAACTTTTATCATTCAATTAATATGGATATATATATATAATTATATTGTATACCAATTAAAATTTGTTTCTTATAAATATTAATTATTGCATTCCACACACGATAATTAATATACATTGACATATTGGTAATTAATGATATTTGAAAATGCATTTAGTACAATTAAAAAGCATTTACCGTAATGGATTTGATTAAAATAATTAATTTACTACCCAGTAGTGACGTTTCCCATTGTCACAGGTCACCATTTTGGTGACTTGCCATTAACACACGTCACCAAAATGGTGACGTGCCACTAGAGCACGTCACCATTTCGGTGACGTGCCATACAGACACGTCACTATTTGGTGACATGTCATATTGCCACGTCACCATTTTGTGACGTGCCACAATGACATGTCACCAAATGATCACGTTCCATATTGACAAGTGACCATTTGGTGATGAGGCAGTATGACACGTCATAAATTTTTTAAATTTAATTTTCTTTTTGCATTAACTTGATGGACTTTAAATTTAGTGACATGTTACTTTTTGGCATGTCACTAAATAGTGACGTGTCAAATTTCAAAGGTCATTAATTTGTGACGTGCCATATTTAACACATCACTATAAAATGTAGTGACGTGTTAAATTTAACACATCACTAATCCCCCTTTTTTTTTGTAGTGAGACTACTGTAGACATACTATGAGGTCTGATAAAAAATGTTAAAGTTTTTCTCATCTATAGAATCCAATATAATGAGAAAAATCTCTTTAACTACCAAGTTATGAGGGATTCATCCTTATTTATGCACTTGTTGATTATACCATAATCACATAATACCTTTTTGGTATTCTTACAAGTCTTGTCAAACTTTAGCTTGGATTCCCCAACTAACTTATCCCGATCTCAATAATCTGCATTCGTAACTTGTATTATCTTTTGGGTTTTGATTCGTTTAATGAACCTCGGCTCCCAATCACAATTGGGTAATTACTAGATACTTTAGTAATCTAGATTAAGGTACTTTGAATTACCTTTAGATAGACTAGGAGTTGTGATGAAGCGTACGATTGTGATAGGCTAGAAACACTGCAAGTAGAAGGGAAAAATATTCCTAAGATCATGAGACTATCAATAAATCAAAGAAATCTTCTCTAAACAATAGATACTATCTAGGGTTTGAAGGAAAATAAAGAAGAAACTCAACTTTGAGTACTCTTATTGAAGAAAAGCAAATAATAATCAAAAACTACGTTCTCAAGGTTATAGTCATGTATTTATAGCCCCAAGAATCCTAAACCTAATAGAAAACATAATTAAAGTTAGTTTTGTAAATCTATGCTGGCCATTCGGACAGGACATAACTCCATCCGAATAGTCAGAGGAAGAAAGCAATAAAAACAATAACGTAACATAGGTGTTCGGACGAGCTCCAGACGAGGCTCTCGGGTTTGGCCTCGTCCAAATGTGGGTCAAACGAACTTCAGACGAGGCTCTCGGTTGGGTCTCGTCTGGATGTGAGTCAAACAAGCTTTAGACGAAGCTATCTGGTTCACTAGTGTCCGAATAGATGTCCCCCTCATCAGGACGAGCTTCAGCTTCTATGCACGTTTGTGATCTTGTCTTGATTCCTCTGGGCGCCTCCACACTTGCATCTACTCGGGTCTTACTCATGTAAGACCAAGCACTCTGATCTACATCATCCCCCCTAGGTTGGAGAGAATTCACCCTCAAATTCGCATCCTCATCCGAGGAATCTCCTGTAAATGGCACAAGGTGTTTGATATTAAAGACACTAGACGTCTTGATGTGGCTACGCAGCTTCAACAGGTAGGCATTCAAATTGATCTTCTCAACAATCTCTACCGGACCAATCTTGCAGGCAGCCAACTTATTGTATTCCCTAACAGGAAACTTGTCTTTTGTCAAGACCGCTCACACAAACTCCCCTTCATCAAACTCTAAGCCATGTTGCTTCTTGTCTGCATCTGCCTTATACTTTGTCATCGACTCCTGTAGATTCTTGATGGTCAGCTTGGGGCCCTCTTGTATCTGGGCAATGAGATCTTCAGCCATGGTATGTGTTCGCCTTAAATGGGGAATAGGAGCCAAGTCTAACGGGGCACAAAGATTACTCCCATAAATGATGGTGAATGGGCTCAGTTCGGTGCTCCGGTTGGTTGATCGATTGAAGGTGAACTCAGCCTGGAATAACTTCTGATCCCATGACTTGAGGTGCACCCTCACCGAGCTCTGAAGTAGGGCTCCCAACGACCAATTGACTACCTTCATTTGTTCATCCGTCTGTGGATGGTAGGCGCTGCTGAAATCAAGCTTTTTGTGCGACAACTGTCACCAAGCACCGCCAAAAGTGGCTAAGGAACCTTGTGTCGTGGTCGAAAACTATGGACAATGGTAGACCATGGAGGTGGTAGACCTCTCTAAAGTACAACTATGCCACATTTACCGCATTGGCGATCTTCTTACACTCAATGAAATGCACTATATTAGAGAATCTATCAACAATCATAAAGATGGAGTCATTACCTTTTTGGGTCCTCAGCAAGCCCAATACGAAATCCATGCTCACATTGGTCCATGGCCCTTCTGGAATAGGAAGGGGCATATACAACCCGGCATTAGTAGCCATCCCCTTGGACACTTGACATACTCGGCAGCTCTTCACAAGTCTGTCCACCTCTTTCCGTATGCTAGGCCAATAGAACTTCTCCACCACCAGTTGCAATGTTTTATCCCGCCCTATGTGACCCTCATTATGGTGGTCATGGATAATCTTCAATCATAAACTGCCTTCGAGAATGCATAGTTGAGTGCCTTTGAATAGGAACCCATTATACAACCCAAAATCTCCCCGCACTCTAGATGACACATCACCAACAATAGGATCAAAAAACAGATCAATAGATAAATAATCTTTTAACAATTCAAAACCAAGTACCACTGAGTTCATGGTGGTCAGTAGTGTGGATTTCTGGTTGAGGGCATCGGCCACTTTGTTCAATGCTCCCGATTTGTGCTTGATGGCGAAGGAAAATTGTTGCACAAAGGCGGACTGTTGTGTAAATTTATTTAACTCGCAAGTGCACGAATCAATTGTAGTTTAATGGATTGCAAGTGCGAGGTCGATCCCACAGAGAATTGTATTTTTGAAAGAGCAATTTATATCTAAATTAATTAAACCCTAATCTAGTTCCAAATTTTTGAGAGATTTTTTTTTGTTTGAATGAAAAAGCAAAAGCATGAACAATTTAAAGTGATTAAAATCTTATGACGAAGCACTAAGGTTTCGGAATCCACACTCACAAATTCATAACAACATAATTTCATGATCTATAATATTCCCCAAAGTTCTCACATATAAATCTTAAGTTTGTTTTACTATTGCTTCAAAGAATTAATCAAAAGATCCCATGTATCCATTCATAACCCAAATCACAAAAGAAATCCAATATTCGATCAAATCATTAACTGTATCCGTAAATCACAAGAAAATATCCAATCTTTATCAAAACATCAATTGTATCCAGAGAATAAATCACAGGGGAAATCCAATTTTTAACAAAGAAAACCAAGCAATCAATTATATTGAATAATCTTAAATCATCAAGTGTATCCTTGAATCACAAAAGATATCCAAGAGTTATTCAATCCAATTGATTAGAAGTAAAACAATAGAGCAATTAAACCATTAAATTGGGAAATATTACATACATGAAACAAAGTTGCTAATCATAAGTGATGCTTCATCTTCAACCTTAGTTGAAGGTTTAGCCTCTCATGTTATTGAAAGACAAAACAAAATTGATTGAATTCATAATGTAAAATCGAGTACTTACAAATAAGAATCACAAAGTAGAGATTCAAAAGTTAGGAAAACCTTAAACTCTCTTCTTTCTCCTCTGCAATCTTCAAATTCGTAGTCCCCTCAACTAATCTGATAATTCCCTATTTATAGACCTAAAACTTAGGGTTTTACAAGTTGAAATCGGATACAATTCGTCCAGGTTTGTACCATTTAATTACGGGACGATTTTGGAATAGTAAACGTCCGAATTAGTAAAATCCTATTTTACAATGAATTGTAGTATTTTGAGTTAGCTTTCCAACGCCACTTGAATCACCTCAATCGGATATGTGAGCGAAAAGTTATGGCCAAAATACTGAGACGTGTAGAATCTGAATTTGAATCCAATTCGAAATTTTATCCAATCTTATCCTTAATCCGATTTACCCATTTCTTGGATTTGGTTAAACTTAACCACATCATCTAGGTCTTCTCAAAGTATGTTTTCTTCCAAAAAGTAGTTTTTCTTCAACACCTACAAAATACTAAAAACACAAAACTAACACAGAACATTAGATAATAACACAGCTAAAGGATTAACACAAGTAAATTAAGGGGTCCAAATATGCAATATTTGGCACACATCACGGACCATTTAGCATGCGTGGATGACAACTTATCTTGACTATTCAAGTGTTTCAGTGCTTCATGGTCCGAGTACAAGATAAAGTCATTGTAGGTGAGGTATGGACTCCAATGTTTCGGTGACTATACCAATGCATAGAACTCAATGTCATAGGTGCTATAATTAAGTTGTGCGCTCTTCAATTTCTCACTGAAATAGGCCACCAGTTTGCCCCCTTGGCTGAGCACTACTCCAATGCCTATCTTTGATGCATCACAATGAAACTCAAAAGGTGAGTCAAAATATGGGAGGACTAGCAATGGGGCTGTGGTCAGTTTGAGCTTGATCAACTCGAAGGCGGTAGGAGCTGCTTCACTCCACAAGAATTTTCCCGCCCTCACACATTCCGTAATCGGCACCAAAATAGTGCTAAAATTATGAATGAAGCGCCAATAGAAAGATACCAACCCATGGAAACTTTGGACTTCATGTAATGTATTAGGGGGCCAATATCGGACCACTGCTACCTTCTTCTCATCCACCACTAATCCCTCTTTGGACACCACATATCCAAGGAAAAGGACCGAGTCGGTCATGAAGGAACACTTGGCCGGTGCCGCATAAAATCTCTCCCTGCTCAAAACAAGTAGTACCTCCTTTTCCATGGTCGAAGTTGTAGATAAGGATGTCGTCGAAGTAGACAACTACAAACTTCCCGATGAATGTGCTAGGAGCATTAGACAACCCAAACGGCATCACTAACCATTCATAGAGCCCCTCTCGCATCTTGAACACGATCTTCCGCTCAAAACTAATTCGCACCCGAATCTGATGGTATCCACTCTTCAAATCCAGCTTAGTGAATACCATCGCCCCACTCAATTGATCCAATAAGTCATCCAATCAAGGAATATGAAATCTATACCTCACTATGATCTTATTGATGGGTCGGATCCGCTCACATCCTCCATGTCCCATCCTTCTTGGGCGTAAGCAAGGCTAGAATTGCACATGGGCTTAGGCGCTTCCGGATATGCCCCTTGGCTAGTAATTCCTCCACTTGTCGCCTCAACTCTTCGTACTCCTTGGGGCTCATGCAATAGTGTGGTCGATTGGAGAGACTAGACTGTGGCACCAAGTCAATTTGGGATTGAATGTCACGAAGAGGCGGTAGCTCTTCAGGTAATTCTACCGGGAACACATTGGTAAACTCCTCCACCAACCACTTAATTGCTTCTGGCACCACCTCCATGGTATTGCACTCCTTCCCATATAGTAAGTACACACACTCCGACTCTCACATCTCCTTCACGAACTCCCGTTTGGCCAATAGGGTTTGGCCAATTGTTGTGCCAAATACCCACCTAAATTAATAGGCGAATACTCGGTATGTTTTACTCGCAAGTGCACAAGATCAAATGATAATATAGCAGGCAAATACGAGATTATTCCCATGAGGATTGGTAAATTATGCTTAGAATTGATTTTCAATTTAATAACAGATTGTCACGAATAGAATTGAAATAAAGGAATAAAATAAAAGATAAACTAAGACTAAAAATGATTAGTGTTTTGATATCCACCACTAATTAGACTAATTAAGATAACAATACGCCAATATTCCAATTATACAATACATTTAAAGCTTGTCAACCTAAGGGCATGGTATCTACTCCTTAAGCTATTGATTTCCTTAAGCAATGAATTAGGCATGGTATCTACTCTAATTCATTTCTTCCCAAAAGGATTTAGCATGGTATCTACTAAGTTGTTCTTCAAGGAAACATAAATCTATGGAAATCGACCCAAACTCCTCTTGATCTAGCCTTCAATTCCTTTCTACAGCTTGTGCCTTTTTTTCCACACATTTTCCTATAGGCTTAGAGGTCTATTTATAGGCTTAGGAAAGACCTAGAAACCCGAATACAATCGTAGGTTAGTCTACCAATCTAACTAGGAGATTAGAGACCTAAGCTGAGGTGGAAAAGGACACTTTTTGCATCTGGACCGCGCGAGTGCGCTTGATCGCAGGTTGGTGCGCTCAATCGTATGCCTGCGATCGATCCTTGTGTTGGGCGCTCAAACGTATGTCGCACTTGTACTTGCTTGATATGTGATTGAGCGCTGGTGGGCCCGATCCTGGCTGTCTTGCGCTCGAACGCAGATGCGCTTGAGCCTAGATTGGCTGCGATCAATCCTATAGCTTCTAGCTTTTTCCCAATTTGTCTTTTAAGTCTAAAACTTGCTGGAAACACTTGTTTTCTTCAAAAACCTTAAAAACATAAGAAAACACAAAAAGGTAGCAATACATCAAATAATAACAAAGCTAAGAGCTTAGCATATGTAAATTAAGGGGCTAAAATATGTCTATTTTAGCACTTATCACCAGTTCCTTTCCCTTTCGAAGGTTTGGGTCCGTCACCCGGGCTAGGTAGTAATGTTAGCTTCACATTATCCACCAAGAAGCTATAGGTGTTCTTCCTTCCATTATGGTGAGCATTCCTATCTTATTGCCATGACCTCCCTAGCCATGACATCACACCATGGCCACGACATCACACCTTGTCTTGTCTTTATATTTGGCCCCAATTTAAAAAGACACAAGGCAACATTTAGATATTATTACCTCATTTCCCTTCTTGAGCCACTCCAAGCAGTATGGAGTAGGTTGTTTCTTCGTCTCGAGAGTCAACTTCCGGACTGCCTCTTCCTTGATGACATTCTCGCAACTGCCCCCATCAATGACGAGCTTGCATACCTTGCCCCCTATAGTGCACATCGAGTGGAAAAGATTGTGGCGCTACCCATCGTCACCATTAATTGCTTCAACTCGGTTAGGTGGTCCCGTTATGGTTGGAACCCTATTTTGACTTGTAGGTTAAGTGATCAATTGAGTGGTGCTTTGAGCCGTGAATGGCCCACTCGACCGGTTCGTGCTCCCTCTGATAAGTGCTAAAATATTCATATTTTCACTCCTTAACTTGCATGTTTTATTCCTTTGGTTTTACTCAATTAGGCCATTTTAATTCCTTTTGGTGTTTTTTATGTTTTTACAGGCTTTTGGAAAAAAAAAAAAAGAAGTAAAACAGGGTGATTTGGGCTCAAAGAGAGAAGATGGGAAAAATTGGAACTCCCTGACACTGCGATCAATTGCAGGGTACCTGCGATCGAGCGCAATACCCGAGAGGACATAGCACAAAGCAAGCTAGGAATGATCGAAAGCATCCCAGAAGAAGGATCGATCGCACTCGTGCGCAGGAGACAAACCAAGGTGGCTGTTAAGATGTCCCTATTTCCATATTAGGGTTTTCCAACTTCCAATTGTAATAGGATTGAAACCCTACGAAATTCCTAGGGTCTACTACTTTTCCAAGGACTTTTAAAGCCTATAAATAGACTCTTAAGCCTTTAGAATAGGACGGTTTTTGCAAGGAGAGAATAGGAGCTCTTCAAGTTCAAGTCTCAGGTTTATTCTTTTCCTTTCTTTTCTTTTATTTTATGAAGATGTTTAACATCAACTTTATGTGTAGCTAATTTAATTAGTAGGGCTTGAATGAAGCCCTGGTTATGTTTTGTTAATATTTCACTATTGGCGCCTTTGTGATGATCTTGTTGTGCTATTTAACTTGATTAATACCTGCTTGCATGAATTCCTCATATGTGTGTGCCTGATCAACATTTGCATGTGGTATGGACTAGTTAGTTAAATCAATTTGGATGGCCGAGTCCTGAGTTTAACATAAGTAACAAAAGAAATCCATGCCGGGTTCTTGGGTTAATCAACATGGGGAATCGGGAGTATATGCCATGCCCTAGGCCTCATGTGTTTGTCGATTTCCATAGGACATATGCTTTCCTAAGGAACAACTTAGTGTAAATCATGTTGAATCTCGTAGGAATGAAAAGAGTTAGAGTAAATGACATGCCTAACTTGTTGCTTAGGGAAATCCATAGCTTTAGGAGTATACGCCATGCCCTAAGGTTGACAAACATTAGAGATGCATAACCTGATCAAAGCATTGGCATATTGTTATATTAGCTAAATATAATTAGTGGTGGATATCAAAGCCCTACCCTTTATTATCATCACTTCAAAAATCAATCTTTGTTTTGCTTTTGCTTAAGGAATCTATTTTTAAACATAAATTCAGCAATTCTCGTGGGAATGATCCTGTACTTGCACCATATACTACTATGCTGACCTTATGCACTTGCAGGTAAAACGTACAATTATTTACCAATTAATTTAGGTAGATAATTTGCACATCACCCTTCTGCTCCATGGCCAAGTAGACCCGGAGGTCCTCATGAGGTTGTTTTCTCTAGCAACAAGGCCCTTTGATGGGCCTCTAACACATTAACAAGATCGAAGAGGTTCAAATAATCCTGAATTTGTTGTCACAAACTTCCAATGTATCGAGACACTTGTTGCTTGTCAGATTTGCCCCAATCAACACGAGTCAACAGTTTGTAGAATTCCTCCGCTTACTCATCCACGAACTTTGAACCTTGGCTTAAATTATGCACCCGTTGATATATGTTCCGGTGTAGTTGTAAGGCAAAAGGGCTGGCTGCATATGTTTCAATAGTTTCTCCTAAATGTTGTTCTTCCCCTTGCCTTAACGTACTCTGGATTGCTTCAATTGTTGCCACCATGCCGCCATTCTTCCCGGAATTTGGGTTCGACCAAAGAAACTTGTCGATCCTCGGGCACCCCTTGGAAATCAAGAATCTCTCCAACTGCCGCTACCCATTCCAAAAATTCCTTAGGTTGTAGAACCCCTTGGAATTCTAGAATATCGAGTTTGAAACTGAACTCCCACCGATTTGCATGAGCTTGCGCAAGGGGTTGACGCTCGTGCGTTCGGGCACTCTGCAAAAGGGTTCCCGGATCCATTCCCATCTCTTTGTTCGTCTTCCTCCTCCGAGTCGTGCGGTGAGGGTAGATGACGATGTCCATTGTGAGCACCCATGTTGGCCAATCAGTTTGTGAGGTCTTCAATTTGAGCCCTAATGAACTCCAATTGTTCATCCGTTTGTTGTCGATGTGCCGCCACTTGTTCTCCACAAACTGCTTCCTCGCAATCATACACCTCTTCCAAGTTTACATAACGGTTGCCTCTTCCCCTTGTGATTAGAGCCATGGAAAGAAACTTGGGCTCCGATACCAACTGATGCAGCGTAGGATCATAATAGGCTAGAAACACAACAAGTAGAAGGGATAAATATTCCTAAGGTTGTGAGACTATCAACAAGTCAAAGAAATCTTCTCTAAACAATAGATACTTTCTAGGGTTTGAAGGAAAACAAAGAAGAAACTCAACTCTGAGTAATCTTATTGAAGTAAACCACATAATAATCAAAAATTGCGTTCTCAGGGTTATAAGCATGTATTTATAGCCCCAAGAATCCTAAACCTAATAGAAAACATAATTAAAGTCGGTTTTGTAAAGCTATGCTGGCCGTCCGAACGAGACATAACTCCATCCGGATGGTTAGAGGAAGAAAGCAATAAAAACAATAACGTAACATAGGTGTCTGGACGAGCTTCGGACGAGGTTCTCAGGTTTGGCCTCGTCTAGACGTGCGTCAGACAAACTTTAGAAGAGGCTCTCGGGTTGAGCCTCGCCCGGACGTGCGTTAGACGAGCTTTAGATGAAGCTCTTTGGTTCACTCGCGTCTGGACGAACGTTCCCCTTGTCCGGACAGGCTTCAACTTTCGTGCGCGTTGTGATCTTGTCTTGACTCCTCTGGGCGCCTCCACACTCGCATCTGCTCGAGTCTTCCTCATGTAATCCCAAGCACTTTGATCTACATCAAGTTGCCTCCTTATCAAGTATCTGTGTGTTCTTAGAATCTCCCACTCTTTCTTTTGAGTTACCATTTAGTCTATCTTTTAGGAACTTGGTTGTAAACCATTGCTTTCCTAATCAAGACTTTATATTAGTAATCAACAACCTTCAATTTCCTTTTTAAAATATCCAACAACTAATTGCATCTTGAAATGTGTAGTTGTCTTTAAGAAATTTAAAAGAAATAAGGGAGAGTTTATTACCTCAGTTTTAATCCTTAAATATCCCATACAATCTTTGTGCAAACAAAGATGTATTTCTTCTGGGATATTATCCATATTATGATTTGTTTATTTCTAAAAGATACTTCCACATATAAACTTTCTTTGAATTTCTTCAAAGACTCTTTATATTTGAAAATCCTTGAGTTGTCACCAAGTGATTTATTCAACTATCTCTTTAATAACATTTCATAATATTCTAACCTTTACCATACACATTTGTGTTTAGTGCCAAAATATTCATATTTTAGCCCTTAACTTATATTTGTTAATCCTTTTGTTTTGATTAATTTATGCCATTTTAGTTCTTTTACGTGCTTTCTTTGTTTTTATAGGCTTTTGGAAGAAAGGGAAGCAATTTCGGAAGTTTCGGACTTAAAGAGCTATTTTGGGAAAAGCTGGAGGCTCTAGTAGTGCGATCGATTACAGCTCTACTGCAATCGAGCACACTACAGGCAAGGACAGACAAGGACCATGACAAGCGCAAAGTGTGCACTCGTGCGCACAAGAAGCAGCCTCGATCGCACTTGCAATCGAGCACCTAGCACAAATGATCGATTGCAGTCTTGCAATCGAGCGCACCCGTGCATGAGGAGCAAGACAGCCGCTACCCTTTTACGGAAAGCGTTGATTTTAGGGTTTTGAAGCTTTGTGCGAACTAGGGCTCAAACCCTACGTTTTTTAGGGTTTCTAGAGTATTCATAAGGCGTATCAATAGACCCTTAAACCTTTAGAATAGACACACAATTTCCAAGGAGAAGAATTGAAGCTCTTCAAGTTCAAGTTTCGGGTTTATTCTTTTCCTTTCTATTTTATTTTATGAAGATGTTTAACATCAAACTCATGTGTAACTAATATACTTAGTAGGGCTAGATTGAAGCCCTAATTATGTTTATTTAATATTTCAATATTGGCGCCTTTGTGATGATCATGTTGTAATATTTAACTTAATTAATTCTTGTTTTCATGAATTCCTCATATGTGTTTGCCTCATCAACATATGCATGTGATATGGACTAGTTAATTAAATCAATTTGGATGACCAAGTCCTGGGTTTAATAAAAGTAACAAAAGAAATCCACACTGGGTTCTTGGGTTAATCAACATGGAAAACCGAGAATATACACCCATGCCCTAGGTTCCATGTGTTTGTCAATTTCCATAGATTAATGTTTTCTTAAAGAACAACTTAGTATACACCCATGCTAAATCCTTTAAGAAAGAAAAGAGTTAGAGTATACACCCATGCCTAACTCATTGCTTAGGAAAATCTATAGCTTAAGGAGTATACACCCATGCCCTTAGGTTGACAAACATTAGATATGCATAACATGATCAAAGCATTGGCATATTGTTATATTATATAAGCATGATTAGTGATGGATATCAAAGCCCCACCTTTTTATTATTATCAACTCAAAAATCAATCTTTTTTTCGTTTTACTTACGAAATTTATTTTAAGAAAAATTTAGCAATCTTCGTGGGAATGATCTCGTACTTGCACCATATACTACAATATTGATCTTGTGCACTTGTGAGTAAAACGTACTACATATTATCTATTAATTTAGGTAGTATTTGGCACAACAAGTTTTTGGCTCTGTTGCCGGGGATTGCAGCAAATTTTGTTTAGAATTATTTTCCTTTAGTTTTGTTATTTTAATTTTAAATTTTAAATTACGTATTTATCAAAAATCAAAAATATTTTTTGTTTTTCTTATTTTTCTATTTTCTATTTTGTTTTAGTTTGCGGCACCTGCATTCTGTTACTGCGATCGAGCGGAGGCCAAGTGCGATCGAGCGCAGTGAGATCGAGCGCACTAACCTGCTATTGAGCGCAGTTCCAGGGAGCATCCGGACAGCAGCACTAAAGCTGTTGTGACTGCAGAGGCAATTCAACTTATGCAAGGTCATCGATCTCAAAACTCAATCATCCTTCCACTTGATCCTGAAATTGAGCAGACAATTCGACAAAGACCTAGGGACAACTCCGACACAGAAGAAGAGGAAGAAGTTGAGGAAATAATGGAAGATCTGCAGGAGAACCCACCACTAGTGCAAAGACCACTAGAGGAGAACCCACCACTGGCGCGAAGACCGATGAAATAGGCTTTCATCCTGAAAAACCTCAACCTACCATCATGCATAGCTTATCAACCGGAGGTGGAAGGCAATTATTATATATCCCCACAGATACTCAATGCATTGACTCACTTCAGGGGCACAGCTACTGAGGATCCTAACTTGCATCTTAAGGAATTCTTTGATCTATGCAAGCTTCAGCACATACAAGGCTTAACTCCGAAGAGACTCAGGTTAGTCCTCTTTCCTTTTTCTCCGAAAGATAATGCTAAATTGTGGTATAATTCCTTGCCTACAGATTCCATCCATACTTGGGAAGAGCTAGCCAGTAAGTTCCTAAAGAAGTTTTTCCCACCTCAAAAGACAGGGCAGCTTAAAAGGGAACTTCAAACGTTCCAACAGAGAGATGGAGATCTTTTCTTCGAGGCATGGGACCACTTCAATGCATTGCTTCGGAAGTGCCCACATCACAACATCCCTCAAGATGATCAGGTACAAATTTTTTATGAAGGGTTAGATGACACTAACAAAGGGAAGATTGATTCAGCTTATGGAGGTGCACTTATGGAAAAGAGCAGTGAGGAAGCCATGGAGCTCTTCGAAACACTAAGTGAGCACTCCCAACAATTCTGTCCTAGAGGAAGGCGAGGAGTAAAAAGTAAAGGCATGTATGAAGTGAACCTAAATGGTGGATCTCCAAATCGGATGGGTGCTATGGAAAGAAAGCTAGATATGATTGTCAAAGCCATGACTGCTCAAAACATCTCACCTAGTCAACAAGACGCACAACTCTAGGTATATGCCATATGTTCTCATTTTGATCACACCACTGAGACTTGTCCTTTGTCTCTATTTACAGATCAAGAAGAGGCAAACTATGTGGGACAAAACAATTATCCTCCCAAGAACAATCCATACTCCAACACCTACAATCCAAGGTGGCGCAACCACCCCAATTTCTCATGGAGTAGCAATCGGAATGCTCTAACCCCTCAAGGGTAGCAGAGGAGTCCCCAATAAGCAGTCCAACCAATTTAGGAGCCGAAGAAGAATGACCTAGAAAGTCAAGTACAACAATTTATGCTTGCGCAGCAACAAACTAATGCCAAAATTGAACAATCTATTCAGACGCTGTAGACACAAATGGGGCAAATGGCTAAGGAACTCAGTGAAAGAAAGCAGGGTGAAATCCCCAATCCAGGAGGTCATCAGAAACTGAAAGCAGTCACAATCCTCAGAAATGGCAAGGTCATAGGAACTGAAGAGATAGCTCAAGCATCTCCAGATGAAGCCAAAACTTCCAAGGTAAGTAAAATGAAGAAGGTGAATGCACCACCCTTCCCTCAAAGGTTAGTAAAGCCAAAGAAAGAAAAACAACTTCTTGACATTTTTTAGACCTTGGGGAAAGTAGAGATTAACATTCCTTTATTAGATGCAATTAACCAAATTCCTTCATATGCTAAATTTTTAAAGGATTGTTGCACTCATAAAAGGAATTTTTAGGGGCATGAGACAGTAGCCTTAACAGAGGAGGTAAGTGCGGTATTGTTAAGAAAACTACCACCAAAGCCAAAAGATCCACGTAGTTTTACGATTCCTTGCAAGATAGGTGATAAGTGCCAGATATTGCATATTTAGACCCATTTATTTACATTAGTTAATCCTTTAGTTGTGTCGCTATTTAATATTTTGTGTTAGTTTTGTGTTTTTAGTGTTTTGTAGGTCATTGAAGAAAAACTACAGCTTTAAAAGGAAAAATGCAAAGTTTGGAAGAAAGAATAATTTGAGAAGACCTATATGATGTGGTTAAGTTTAACTAAATCCAGGAAAAGGTTAAATCGGATTAAAGATCAGATTGGATTAAAGTTCAGATTGGATAAAATTTTGGATTGGATTCAAATTCAGATTCTCCACACGTCTTAGTATTTTGATCATAACTTTCTGCTAAAATATCAGATTGAAGTGATTCAAGCAGCATTAGAAAGCTAACTCAAAATTATTCAATTTGTTGTGAAATAAGATTTTTCCAATTCGGACGGTTACTATGCCAAAACCACCCCGCAATTAAAGAACAGAAATGTGGACGAATCCTATTCCGATTTCAGACTTCAATTTTGACTGGGAGACAGACTTCTGAATTATCTAGGTTTAATAGGGCTTCTAGGACTTCCCTAAGCCTATAAATACACTTCTTTGCATTCAAGAAAAGATATAGAATTCTGTTAAGTGCCAAAATATTCATATTTTTAGCCCTTAACTTACATGTTTTAATCTTTTAGTTTTGGTTAATTTATGCTATTTTACTTCCTTTTTGTATTTTCTTTGTTTTATAAGTTTTTGGAAGAAAAGAAAGCATTTCCGGAAATGTTCCAAGCTTGAAGGGCAAATTGGGAAGACCTAGAAGATATGATTAAGCTTAACTAATCATGGTTAAGTTTTAGATAAAGGGAAGGATTAAATCGAAATTTCTCAATTTGGAGTCAAAATCGGATTGGATTCAAAATTGGATTCTGCACACGTCTTGGTATTTTAACCATAACTTTCAGTTCAAATATCTGGTTGATGTGATTCAATTGGCATTGGAAAGATAACTCAAAATGATACAAATTATTGTGAAATAGCATTTTCCTAATTCGGAGCGCCGCAATGCCAAAATCACGCTGCAAGACAGGACTGCAACTCTGGGTGAATCCTATTCCGATTTGGACTTAGGTTTTCTTTATCCTAATTGGACTTGGACTTAAATCTCCGAAATTCCTAGGATTACTAGGGCTTCTAGGACTTTCCTAAGCCTTATAAATAGACCTCTAAGGCTCACAATTCAATAGACAATTGGAAGGAGACAACTTTGGGGAGAGGAATTGGAGGCTACTTCTAGGAGCGGTTTTCGGTTCTTTCTTTACCTTTTCCTTTTCTTTTATTTTAATTATGTATAACTAACTCTTAGGGAGGGCTAGATTGAAGCCCTAATTATGTTTATTTAATATTTCAATATTGGCGCCTTTGTGATGATCATGTTGTGATATTGAACTTGATTAATTCCTGTTTTCATGAATTCCTCATATGTATGTGACTGGCTATTATATGTATGTGGTATGGACTAGCTAGTTAAATCAACTTAGATGACCGAGTCCTGGGTTTAATAAAAGTAACAAAAGAATTCACACCGCGATTCTTAGGTTAATCAACATGGGGAACTGGGAGTATACGCCCATGCCCTAGGCCTCATGTGTTTGTCGATTTCCATAGAGTATATGCTTTCCTAAGGAAAAACTTAGTATACCCCATGCTAAATCCCTTAGAAAAGAAAAGAGTTAGACTATACGCCATGCCTAACTTGTTGCTTAGAGAAATCTATAGCTTAAGGAGTATATGCCATGCCCTTAGGTTGACAAACATTAGATATGCATAACATGATCAAAACATTGGCATATTGATATATTAGCTAAATATAATTAGTGGTGGATATCAAATCCCTACCTTTACCTTTACTTTTCTTAATATCAAATTTGTGACAATTTAATATTTTAATTAATTCGAAACAAAATCACAATCCTTGTGGGATCGACCTCGTACTTGCTGCCCTATATTATTGTTTTGATCTTGTGCACTTGCGAGTTAAAATGTACTAAATATTATCTATTAATTTATCTAGTATTTAGGCACAACAAATTCCAGAGAGCAAAATTCTACAGTTTTTCTCTTTTTAGTTTAAGTTTTCTTTAGATTTAGGTTTTATTTTTATGTGGAGCTAAATTCCCAACTAAGGTTGGGGATGAAACCTCACTGATGAAGAACATCAATACTTTCACGTAAGTCTTTATTTATCTGATTTTATTGGGTTTAATATTTCAATTGTTTTACTTCTTTTCAATGTGTGGAGTGATTCTTGGATATCTTTTGTAATTCAAGGATACACTTAATGATTTATGATAATTTCACATAATTGATTGCCTGATTTTATTTGCCTAAATAATTGGATATTCCTTGTGATTTGTTCTACGGATACATTTGGTGTTTCAATTAAGATTTGATATCTTTTGTGATTTACAGATACATCTAATGATTTAATTGATATTAGATTCCTTTTGTAATTTGTGCAATAAATGGATACATGAGATGGTTTTGATTAACTGTTGAAGCATAGTAAAACATATCTAAGATTTTACTTGTGAGAACTTCAGATTAATATTGATAAATATAGAAATATGTTGTTATGATTCGGTGAGTGTGAATTCTCAAACCTTAGTATTTTATTTCTTAGTTTATTTTAATTAGTTTATGTTTGTTTTTTAATTTTTAAAACCAAAATTCAAAACCCTTTTGGAACTAGGTTAGGATTTAATTAGTTTAGATTTAAATTGTTCTTTTAAGAATAGAATTCTCTGTGGGATCGACCTCGCACTTGTAATCCATTAAACTACAATCGATTCGTGCACTTGCGAGTTAAATAAATTTGCACAAGTTTTTGGCGCCGTTGTAGGGGAATTGTTTAATTTTTGAAACCAATTTATTTCTAAATTAGTTTTATTCTTCTACTAGTTATAATTAGAATTTTATTTTTTTGCAATTTGTTTTGTTTTATTCGTGTTACTAATAAATAAATAAAAGAAAAAGATTTTTTTTTGTTGTTTGTTGTTTTGTTTTTTTTTTTTTTTTTGGCTTGTTTTACAGTTCTGCCGCACACCCCTGCTAGTGTGATCGATCGCAGCTTGCTACGATCGAGCGCACTCGGGACCAAGACAGCAAGCTCAAGTGCACCTGCACTCGTTAACTGCCACATCTTCACTCAAGTGCGATCGAGCGCACTCACAGCAAAGGCAGCAATTGCAGCAGTTCTGTAGATCTTTGCCAAAAATTCATTTTTGGTCCTTTTTATCGGTTTTTAAATTTTAGTTTTAATTTTTTTTAGTCTTTTTTTTTTTTTTAGTTTATTAAAAAAAAATTTTGAAAAAAAAATGGTTAATGTTTTATGTGGGATATCTGCATGCTAAAAAGTGAGGGGGAAGCATGAATTTTCATTTTAATGATTTTAATGCATCTTCTAGTTATAGGACACCGGTTCCTACCAACTACCCTCAAAATTTTTACCCACATAAACCATGTTCATATTGTTTCAATTCTTATCATGAGGAAAACAATTGTCCAGATCTGCAAGCTGAGATCAACGACTTATGGGATAAATTAGACCAAATCAGAGCAGCTAGATCTAACTTTTCATATGAACAAATGAACAACAGTTTCTCTAGCCCGAGGTTTGATTCAAATTTCAATTTTTATAACCCGGACTGGAGCAACCAATCTGATTTCTCAGGATCAGCTCAGGCTACAGGAAATTATGCTCACCAATTTGATGAATTGCACCATTCAGAATATCCGCAGTTCGATCATTATGCTCAACCTCCTGTTCATCAGTCTACCACTCAAGTGCCACAGCCTACACCACAGTCATCACTGGAAGACATGATGAAAGCATTCATGCAATCAATGGATAAGAACGTACAAGATATGAAGAATACTACCATGAGCAATTCCCAAGACATACCAGATATGAAGAATACTACCATGAGCAATTCCCAAGATATACAAGAGCTAAAAGGTTTCACCAATCAAGCCATACAAGAGATGAGGAATTCTAATGTGACTAACAACAGAGATATACAAGAACTTAAGCAAGCCATGACCAAGATAGAAGGACAAATCGGTCATCTAGTTGCTGACTTCAATAGAATAGAGGAAGAAGAGCTTCAAAGTCAGCTGATGGCTGAAAGGCACTACATGATTGATGAGGATGATTCTGAAAATTCTTATCATGAGCATGTCCAAGTCACCATCACACTTGAGAGTGAGGAAATTGTGGATAACAAAGAGAAGGAAGAGAAAGAGGAGCAAGTTGAGCACCCTCAACAAGTTGAGCACCACGAGAATAATGAGCCCCCAACAGATCCTAATTTGCCCAGTGACATGGAAGTGAGTACTGAAGCTCCTGCCTACATCACTGTCCCTCTTGAGACACATCAAGAGCCCAAAGCTTCATTGCCTGAATGTCTTAAAGAGCCATCTTATGTCAAGATACTCAAGGACTTGTGCACACATGCACACAAATCTAGGAACCACTTTCCTAAGAAGATCCTTCGAAGCAAGCAATTCTACATAAGATGACAAAATATCCTTCCAGAGGGGTATGAAGTTTTGA
Organism: Corylus avellana; assembly: GCF_901000735.1. Taxonomy (NCBI): domain Eukaryota; kingdom Viridiplantae; phylum Streptophyta; class Magnoliopsida; order Fagales; family Betulaceae; genus Corylus; species Corylus avellana. Next base: position 17,467,982 of record NC_081545.1, on the reverse strand, counting down.
AGAAGAAGGGGTGGAAGGGATTGGTTGGACATCCACATGATAGGGGGAAGCGCTATAAAGTTTTCTCCTCCAGTTTATTTTCTGCACTTCACTCCACAAATTCATTCGTTCCTTTTTCATTACATGTTATTTTTATTTGTTTTTGTTTCTAACAGCAATTAATCTATTGATGTTTGTTTCTATGAAAAAAAAAATATTGCTGTTAGTTTTTGTTGACAGGTGTTTTGGTGTTTATTTTTAAGGGACGCCTTAGCCTTGTTCACACTTAGATTTCCTTACTTCCGGTAATGTATTTCTATACTACACATTGAGGGCAATGTGTAGTAAACAAAAATAAACAGACAAAGTGTTTTTCCATACCCCCAAACTTGAATTACACATTGAGGGCAATGTGTAATTCAAGTTTGGGGGTATGGAAAAACACTTTGTCTGTTTATTTTTGTTCTTATTTGTTTATGTTTATTTGTCATTTTGTGTTAAAAATTTTGAAAATTAAAAAAAAAAAAAAAACAATTGTGCTATGTTGTTGTCAAGTTTGAGTTAAACTATAACTATGATTTGCAAATCATTAGCTTTCTTAAAAGGTTGAACACATCATTATGTCATTCGGAGTCTAAGTCCTTTGATTTATTTTTGGGTAAAAGAGATTTCACTTGTTTTGAGATAAATTTTTATGAGCACATTAGCATGTTTTCTGTAAGGTATAATGCTTGAGCTTAAGCTTGTGTCTCTTTGAGATTTCTTGGATGATCTATTGATGAATAACCATTGGCTTGCAAGATATATAACAATAAAAAATAAATAAATAAAAAAAGAGAAAAAAAAAAGATCATGTTGAGTTTTCTGCTGAGTAACCGGAACTCTTGCTTCATTAAGCATTGAGTGTTCACGTCAAAATGTGTGAAGTTCAGTGTTGATTTATAATATAGCTAATCTGACTTCGTAGCCTTTTTGACTTAAGTTAATAAGCCCTTAGGGATGTTCTACATCTATTGCCCTAAAGCCACCTAGCATGGGAGTCATTGGCCTAACACTTGTTACATGGGTCAATTAGAAAGCTTAAGGGAGTTAGACATTGCAGAGCCTATAAAATTTTTTTTTAAAAAAAAGCATATCTTGCCTTGGTTGTTTCATTTGGTTGGGATTCTTACAAATTTTATGGAACTTGTCTTGAGTTTAAGCTGAAAGCTTCATGATTGTATGCTAATTACACTTTACACTTTTCAGAACATATGAGGTCTCAATTGTTCAATTATGAGTGATTTGATTTTGGATTTCCTTTTGACTGTGATGATGGTGTTTGTCTTTTTAAGCTTGCTCATGAATAAGAACCATGGTTTATGTGAAATTTCTTTCTTGTTAACAACATAGTGCTACAATGTTTGTGGGTATCACTCCTATTAAGCCCTCACGAGACTTTACTCGTCCACTAGGGATGCCTAGGGGTTTAAAAGGCTTGTTGCATATGCTAAATGCAATCGTCTCTCCCACGAAAGAGGATTTATGTTTCTTGCTTTCATTTTATTTTTCGTTTTGTTTTGCTAAGGGACTAGCAAAATGTAAGTTTTGGGGTGTTTGATAAGTGCCAAATATTGTATATTTGGACACCTTTATTTACATTAGTTAATCATTTAGCTGTTTCGCTATTTAATATTTTCTGTTAGTTTTGTGTTTTTAGTGTTTTGTAGGTCATTGAAGAAAAACTACAGCTTTAAAGGGAAAGATGCAAAGTTTGGAAGAAAGAATAATTTGAAAAGACCTAGATGATGTGGTTAAGTTTAACCAAATCTAAGAAAAGGTTAAATCGGATTAAAGATCAGATTGGATTAAAGTTCAGATTGGATAAAATTTCGGATTAAATTCAAATTCAAATTCTACACACGCCTCAATATTTTGATCATAACATTCTGCTAAAATATCGGATTGAAGTGATTCAAGCCGCATTAGAAAGCTAACTCAAAATGCTACAATTTGTTCTGAAATAAGATTTTCCCAATTCGGACAGTTACTATGCTAAAATAACCCCACAATTAAAGAACACAAATCTAGAAGAATGCTATTCCGATTTCAAACTTTTATTTTGACTGGGAGACAGACCTCCGAATTATGTACCTTTATAGGGATTCTAGGACTTTCCTAAGCCTATAAAGTATTTGTTTTAGGGTTTAGGGTTTAGGGTTTAGAATTCCAGAGAGCAAAATTCTATAGTTTTTCTCTTTTTAGTTTAGGTTTTTTTTAGATTTAGGTTTTATTTTTATGTGGAGCTAAATTCCCAACTAAGGCTGGGGATGAAGCCTCACCGATGAAGAACATCAATACTTTCATGTAAGTCTTTATTTAAATGATTTTATTGGGTTTAATATTTCAATTGTTTTACTTCTTTTCAATGTGTGGAGTGATTCTTGGATATCTTTTGTGATTTAAGATAATTTCACATAATTGATTGCTTGAATTTATTTGCCTAAATAATTAGATATCCCTTGGGATTTGTTCTACAGATACATTTGGTGTTTCAATTAAGATTGTATATCTTTTGTGATTTACGGATACATCTGATGATTTAATTGATACTGGATTCCTTTTGTGATTTGTGCAATGAATGGATTTATGGGATGGTTTTGATTAACTGTTGAAGCATAGTAAAACATATTTTAGATTTTAATTGTGAGAACTTCAGATTAATATTGATAAGCATAGAAGTATGTTGTTATGATTCTGTGAGTGTGAATTCTCAAACCTTAGTATTTTATCTCTTAGTTTATTTTAATTAGTTTATGTTTGTCTTTTAATTTTTAAAACCAAAATTCAAAACCCTTTTGGAACTAGGTTAGGATTTAATTAGTTTAGATTTAAATTGTTCTTTCAAGAATACAATTCTCTGTGGGATCGACCTCGCACTTGCAATCCATTAAATTACAATAATTCGTGCACTTGCGAGTTAAATCAATTTGCACAACAATAGGAGACCATCTTTTTGAAAGGGCACTACTGGATCTAGGAGAAGGGAATTTGTTGCCATACATTGTATATGAGACACTAGGTTTGGGGGAGCTTCAACATAAGCATCAAAAGACCAAGAGGTATACTTGAGGATGTTTTGCTAAAGGTAGGTGAATTTATTTTACCTGCTGATTTTATTGTATTGGATATAGAAGAATCCCCTATGTAACGACCCAGGGAAAAGTGCTAACCATATCTACGCTATCACCCCAAAAGGACTAATCAATTTGGAGCTTCTCTCGAATTCATTATAATGTCCAGTTTCACCTAGAAACTTGGCAATGTGGGACTTAGCACCCATGACTATCTTTATAAAAGGCCCACTCTATGTGGGCTTCTTCTCATCTTCCCAATATAGGACTGGGGTATTACAAACTCCCCCTCTTAAATTCCTGAATCCTTGTCAGGTCCACGTCATACAGTGCTCCAGTACCACATGACCTGGCGTTACTAGGTGGCTCTGATACCACTTGTAACGACCCAGGGAAAAGCGCTAACCATATCTGCGCTATCACCCCAAAAGGACTAGTCAATTTGGAGCTTTCCTAGAATTCATTATAAAGCCCAGTTTCACCTAGTAACTTGGCAATGTGGGACTTAGCACCCATGACTATCTTTATAAAAGGCCCACTCTATGTGGGCTTCTTCTCATCTTCCCAATATAGGACTGGGGTATTACAAACTCCCCCACTTAAATTCCTGACGTCCTTGTCAGGTCCACGTCATACAGTACTCCAATACCACATGACCTGGCGTTACTAGGTGGCTCTGATACCACTTGTAACGACCTAGGGAAAAGCGCTAACAATATCTGCGCTATCACCCCAAAAGGACTAGTCAATTTGGAGCTTCCCTAGAATTCATTATAAAGCCCAGTTTCACCTAGTAACTTAGCAATGTGGGACTTAGCACCCATGACTCTCTTTATAAAAGGCCTACTGATGTACAAATTTAATTGTACTCGCAAGCGCACGAGTCGTGTGCAATATAGTGTGTGTGCAAGTGCGAGGTCGATCCATAGGGAATTGTGTTTGTGAAATTTAATTTCTATCTAAATCAATTATATCTTAACCTAGTTCCGAATGATTTTGATTTTGAAAATAAACTAACATAAACTAAATAAAATAAAAATAATCAAAAGATAAACGACTAAGGTTTTAGAATTCACCTCACCAAATCAAAGCATACATTCTTATGTTTTCATTCATGCATCCGACAAACAATTAAACCCTATATATGTTCTATTGTTTTTTTATAAACCAATTGAATCATTCGATGAATCCATCTCTATTACAAATCACAACGAATATCCAATTGAGATCAAATCATCCATTGTATCCGTAAATCACAATGGATATAAGTCTCAATCAAATCATTCGATGTATCCGTTGGATGAAACACAACGAATATCCAACATTTTCATGATTTATAAACAACAATCAATCACAATTTTGTCACACAATTGAACTGAAACGAACATACATTACATTAAACGACGGATTTGTACGAACGAAACATAAAAATATAAAACTAATCAATGGTGAGGCTTCATCTTCAACCTTAGTTGAAGAATTAGCCTCTCATGACAAAAGAAATCATAAAGAAACTAAATTACTTCATTAAAATTAAAAACTTACAAAAGAATTCGAGTTCCAAGCTACAAAAACCCAGAAAACACGGAAAGCGACCAAGAACGGCGCCCCCGGCGCGTCTTCGTCTGATCCCCTCAATTGTGAGGCTTAGAGGTCTATTTATAGGGCTTAGGAGAGTCCTAGAAGCCCTAGTAATCCTAGGAATTTCGGAGATTTAAGTCCAAGCCCAATTAGGTTAAAGAAAACCTAAGCCCAAATCGGAATAGGATTCGCCCAGAATTGTGGTCCTATCTTGCGGCGTGAGTTTGGCCTTGCGGCGCTCCGAATTGGGAAAATGCTCTTTCACAATGAATTGTATAAGTTTGAGTTATCTTTCCAATACCGCTTGAATCACCTCAATCGGATATCTGAACTGAAAGTTATGGCCAAAATACCGAGACGTATTCAGAATCCAATTTTGCATCCAATCCGATTTGACTTCAAATTGAGAAATTCCGAATTAATCATTTCCTTTATTTGATTAAACTTTAACCATGATTGGTTAAGCTTAATCATATCTTCTAGATCTTCCCAATTTGCCCTTTAAGCTTGGAATTTTTCCAGAAACGCTTTATTTTCTTCCAAAAGCCTATAAAACAAAGAAAATACAAAAAGGAAGTAAAATGGCCTAATTAACCAAAACTAAAGGATTAAAACATGCAAGTTAAGGGCTGAAAATATGAATATTCTAGCACTTATCACCTACTCTATGTGGCCTTCTTCTCATCTTCCCAATATAGGACTGGGGTATTACACCCTATGCTTTCACCTTTACTTATTATCTTAGGAAGACCCTTTATGAGAAATGCTGATACTAAAATATGTGTGAAAAGGGGTATTGTGAGTATGAAGGTGAATGGTGAGAAGATAGAGTTTAAAATATTCGATGCATTGAAATTACCTCAAGATGATTTAGAATGTTTTAATGTTTGTATGATCCAAGGTGTTATTGAGACAGTTTTGTAGGACCAACATAATGATCCATTGAAGGCCACCCTCACTCATAATTTCACAAGACAGAACATTAAGCCAAATTATGAAGATGTTGCTGAAGACATCATTGAAAGCTGACACCTGGAAACCTTTCCACCACATCCAAGTGCTAAGAGGAAGCAACAGCTGCATGAACTTGGAGAATTAAGGTATGAAGCAAATGGGGATACCAAGCTCCACAGGAAAAAACCCAAGGCTTATCATGATAACAAGCGTGTCAAGAAGGAGTTTTATGTGGGACAGAAAGTGTTGACCTATAATTCAAAATTAAGTCCTGTCACTGGTAAGCGTAAGCCCAAATGGTTCGCCCTTGTGTTGTCACCCAAGTTTCCCCGCATGGAGCGATGGAGGTTTATAGCCCACAGAAAAACCAGTCATTCAAGGTGAATAGACACAGAGTGAAGCCATACATTGAAATGAACTTTGCACCAAGAGATCAAGATTTGGCATCACAAGACTTGGCACTCCAGTCTGTCCAATATGCAGCACCACCAAGAGTACTTGAGCCATAGTCAGTGGAATTCAAGTGCATCTCCCCAAAATAGTAGCACTGAAGCTACTATTGAAAGCATTTGAGCAGTCCAAGAGCTCGAGCGCATCTACTCAGATCAGTGGTACTGAAGCATTGAATGTGATACAAATCTCTATCCTTTGGTTTTCTTTCCATTGTGTCAATTTTTTTTTTTACTTTCCATAATTTTCTGTAGTACTTTTGTGTTCTTATTTATATTTTGTGTCTATTTTCTTTATTTCAGTAAGATACTGTCCATTTTGTATTTATTTTTTTAAAAAAAAATTGTTTTACATTCTGTTAGTGCGATCGAGCACACCACCACCCAACACACACACTACAGCACGAGTGCGATCGAGTGTACCTTGTGCGCGATCGAGTGCACTCGGGCAGAGGTTCACGTGACCTATTCTAGGTCACCTTCCCCATACCCCCCCTCCCTCACTTCTCCCCTGTGCCGTATACCCCCACCAGCACTCTACCCTCACTCAGCCGTCACTGCACATCACCAAGCTCACCTCCACCAGCTTTCACTCACCACCACCGCACCTCCACGACACCATTCACCCTCTGGCCACCACTCACCACCACACAACACTCACACCCATTCCCCCCATCACCCATCTCCATCCCAATCTTACCCACTCCCATTTTTGCCTAAATTTTTTTTGTAAAGGCAATCTGTGGGTGTTTCTCCACACACGATTGCCTCTGTGGTTGGTTTTCTTTGTTTTGCAGGGGGTTGGGAAATTTTTTCTGTGATTTTGCAATCTAGCTAGTGACACCGCACACCAAGTGTTCTACAAAATTCCTGACCCAAGCTCCACCATGCCTAAAACTCGTGCTTCATCCTCTCGGGTCTCTAAAACCCAAACCATTTCCTCCCCACCCACTTTTGAGGAGCGGGAGTTGCTAATAAGCGCCAAATGTTGCACATTAAAACCCCTTAATTTACATATGTTAATTCCTTAGCATTGTCATTTGTTTGATTTTTGTTTTGTTTTTGTGTTTTAGGTTTTATTGGGCAAACCATCAGAAATTGGGCTTAAAAAGCAAAAGTTGGAGGCATTCTGGACTTAGGATCGAGTGCAATTGCTCTTGAGATCGAGCGTCCCTGTGCTCGAGCGCCTGCGGCTTAGGATCGAGCACACGTTTGCTCTCTCGCGCACATTAGCTAAGCTCGAGCGCACACGAGCGTACAGTGAACCGCAAGAATCCTTTTCCAGCTTGGAATTGGTTTTCAATCACCCAATGGGCCTAGGAGACTGAACTCCGATTTTCCTAGGGTTTCTTGGGCTTTTAGGGTTCTCCTAATCCCTATAAATAGGACTCTAAACGTTGTAAACAGACACACCACTTCCTAGAGCTAAAAATCAGAAAATTGTCTTTGGAGCTTAGAAGATCATGAGCGGCTAAACCAATTGTTGGGTATTGATGTAACCCTTTCCAAGTATAATGGTTTGATTGTATTTAATTTCTCGTTTTTCAATTTATCCATGTTGATTGTATAACTTTGAGAATTGCTACAATTGATTTATGTTCTTCATATTACATGCAATTGTTCTTAATTTCCAACTCAATATTAGTAAAATTCTTATCTTGTCTTAGAAAGTATTTTACTGTTATTGAACTCAAATCTTTCTTATTTTCTGTGATTATAAGAATGATGGTTATATAATGGTTCTTAATTGACATGCAATCAATAGGGTTAGATAAATCTTACCTAGGAAAGACGGATCTTACTACACCCTAGTTCAGTGTAATTTAGGTAGACGATCCGTACCAACGAAAGATGGGTTATACTATTCCATTGATTGTATAAAACTTATTAAATAATTAAATAATTCATACTTAGGGAAGACGGGTCGTACCACATCTTAGTGGTTAGGTGGACGGTCCGTGCTAACCAAAGATGAATTATTTTTATTCTTCCGTAATGTGTTTTCATGTTTAAATTATAACATGCATAGAATGAATTGCTATAATTAAACATGGTTAACCATTAATGTGCGCGAATAGTAGTGAAGTCAATACTCTACTCTCTCTCTCTCTCTCATATATTTACTCTCTTTATTTCCGTTTATTTCATGCACTTTGAATTGACACAAACAAATCAAATCTCTTTCGAATTAAGTTGATTTTAATCTTTCAAATTTTGATAATAAAACCCCTGCAATCCTTGAGGTTCGACACCCTTAATATAGCCCTATCCTATGGGATTCGTCCTATTGCGAGTGGTAATTTTATAATTGATACTTTTGGTCAGAAAAATACCACATCAATTTTTGGCGCTGTTGCTAGGAACTGCTTAACGGTTTTCATTATCAAATTTTAAGGATTAATTTTATCTTAATTTTTTTTTCTGTTTTTCTTTATTTTACGGTTCTAATTTAATTCTATGTTTTTTCTTTGTGTTTTTTTTTTGGTTTTGTTGCATTTTTCGCTTAGGTCCGTAGTTGCCCATCCCTGTGACTACGATCGAGCGCAAGTACGCATGCCAGCAGGAATTCAGCAAGCTGTGCTCGAGCTCTCCACTCCTGCGCTCACACCCATCTGTGGCAGTACGATCGAGTGCACCAGTAGCAGTCAGCATCCAAACTCCAGTGCATCTAAGGGCTGCTTGTGAGCTTTAATTTTTTTTTTGTCTTAGTTTGTCTTTATTTTATTTTATTTTCTTTTTTGTTTTGTTTCTGCTTTTAACTTCTTTTTTAGTTTATGTTAGCTCGCCATTCTTTGTCTTTGCCATTAATTACTTGCGACCTTGACATTGAACACACTGTTAGACAACTTAGAGCCGAATGGAATTCTAAATTGCTAAGAGCACACACCATTGAGACCATGGGTGACCATGTGGCTTTAAGAGATCACTATCTCCCTACCACTTACACTACCCCCACATGTCTCCGGCTGCCGGAGATTACGGCAGCCCACTATAAGATTAAGCCTAGCACTATACAAAGTTTACCTTCTTTCCTAGGGCTTAGCACTGAAAACCCTTATGACTTCCTCAAAGATTTCGAAGCAATCTGTTCTAGCATTAAAATGACGGGATTCACTGAGGACGCTCTAAGGATGCGTCTTTTCCCTTTCTCCCTCAAGGAAAAAGCCAAACATTGGTTCCAGTCCTTAACACCTAACTCTATCACTTCTTGGGCTCAATTGCAACAAGAATTTCTTAAGAAGTATTTTCCCATAGGAATGACCAATGACACTAGGAGAACTCTCACTAGCTTCTCCCAATATGAGGGAGAACATTTTCATGAGACCTAGGACAGGCTGAAGGACTTGCTTAGATCTTGCCTACACCACGCTGTCCCAAAATGATAGCTAGTGCAGAGTTTCTATGATGGTTTGACCGAGTCCAATAGAAATATGGTAGATGCATCTTCTGGAGGAACATTCATGTTGAAAAGTGAAGATGAAGTATGGTCTATGTTTGAAAATTTGAGTAATAATTCTCTTCAGCAGGTTTCCACCAGACGAAGGGCACCAGCATCTAAAGCATCAAAGACAGAGAGTCTTTTTGGAGCAGGACATTCCTCAAACATGGTCACCCAAGTAGTTGAGGCTATCACCAAGAAGCTAGATCAATGGATGACTTCTGGTTTTGCTCCTAATACTGCTCACATGCACACACTACCTGAACCATGTTCATTCTGTTATAGTCCTATGCATCATGTAAATGACTACTCTACTACTGGAAATTATATTGATGTTTCTAATGAGCAGGTTAATGCAGCTTTCTCAAGATCGGGTAATGATTTGTATTCCAATACCTACAACCCGGGGTGGAGAAACCATCCCAACTTCTCATGGAAGACTCCAGCTTTGAGCAACTCAGCCCCAGGACTGCACAATCAAGCTCAATCCAATAGGCAATCCTACCAACCTCCTTCCACATTCCAGCTTCCACAGCAGCAATACCAGGCCGCACCATCTCCTCAACTGGATTCTGACTTCCAAGATCAAATGTTGAAAAGTCAAGATCACCTGTTGAAAGTTGTGAGTGAGATAAGTCAGTTTTTGAAATCTCAATAGGAGACAATGAACTCACATTCCCAATCCATTGCCAACCTAGAAGCTCAAGTAGGACAACTTGTTAATGCCCTCAACAGGAGGGATGAAGGAAAGCTTCCAAGTCAGCTAGTGACCAATCCTAGGGGACCATGCATGGTAGAAGGAAGCACGTCTCATTTGGAGCAAGTGCAAGCCGTCACCACATTGCGAAGCGGAAGACTAGTTGACAATCATGTGGAAGAAAAGAAGGATGAGTAAATTGAGGCCCCACAGAATCTGCATTAGGAAAAGGGTAAACAAGTAAGCATCGAGGCATCTTCATCATCTACCCCCACTCCTGAGGTACCATATGAGCCTAAGGTCCCATTCCCAGAGCGGCTTAAGGCACCCTCCCACTTTGGGAAACAAGGAGAGAAGATACAAGACATGATGGAAACCTTTAAGCAGGTTCAAATCAACATCCCACTCCTTGATGCCATCAAGCAATTCCATCCTATGCAAAATTTCTCAAGGACTTGTGCACTCAAAAGAGAAAGAATCGGAAGCACATTCCCAAGAAGGTCATTCTCACCGAGCAAGTAAGCTCTATGATTCAGCATAACACTCCTCCAAAGTTTAAAGACCCTGGAGCGCCTACAATTTCGTCCATCATTAAAAATACTGAGATTGAGAGAGCTCTCCTCGACTTAGGAGCTGGTGTTAATTTGCTTCCATACTCGGTATATCAGAAATTAGGCTTAGGAGAATTGAAACTGACAAGTACTTTCTTGCAATTGGCTGACCGCTCGATCAAGAAACCCTGTGGGATTGTGGAAGATGTCATTATTAAGGTGGACAAGTTCTACTATCTAGTTGACTTTATAGTTCTAGACATAGAACCGGTCTTAAATCCAGAAGAACAGATTCCTGTCATCCTTAGGCGTCCTTTCCTCACCACAGCCAATGCATGAATCAATTGCCGGACTGGAGTAATGAAGATCTTGGAAATAGGAAGATCAGATTGAACATCTTCAATGCCTTCCAGAATGCGCCTAATCAGAATGCATGTTTCTTCTTGGACGACATTGGAGAAACTGTTGAAGATCCACCTCCTGATCCTCTATTTGAAGTCCCATCATGGGGCAACCCACCAGAGCCTATGCCTCTCACTTCAAGTACTCCACCACCTGATGACAACCCCATAGGGGACATATTTCATTCAGAGGTTACTGAAATGGATTTCATTGGGGTGGAAATTTTTTTGGCAAACTCCCCGGCTACCCCAGTTTTTAAGAGCTCCCATAGAGACAAGAGGTTGATCATGAAACCAGTTCAAGACAAACACCTTGAACATCATCATGGGGAGCATCAAGACCTATTAGCTGAGAGAAGCAGTTTTGGGATGTTAAGAGGAATCCTCTTTCTTGTGGAGTGCTACATGATCATAAAGAAGAAGGGATGGAAGAGCTTGCTTGGACTTCTGAAGATCAAGGTAAGATCCTTTGGAACTCGTACTTCAATTGAGAAATACCTCATAGGATCGAGTGCAGGCCCTATGCGCTCGACTTCTCACTTCACCAGGGTACATGATCTCCATCCAGGTTTATTTTATCCATTGTTGCTTCATTATTTGATTATATTCTTACAACAATGTATGAACTTGATTGGTATTTGGTTGGAGTATCACCCTTTTTTTTTTTAGGACATGTGTTTTTACATTCAAGTTTGGGGGTATGATATGCCCCCTCTACTCATTCAGGTATTACTATACTCTTGATCTTATTCTTTAGTTCTATACATACATTGGGGACAATGTATGATTCAAGTATGGGGGTATGAAAAAACAAAATACGGTCCATTTTTGTTGTTATGTCATTCTTAAGCATATGGTTGAACTTTGATTCTGGTTTAAATTTCATTGATAGGCTTAAAGTTATGAACACATGATCATATGACTTAGGAATTTTGAGTCTTGTTACTTACTTTTGGCAACATAAGATGCTTCTTGTTTCAATTTAAATCTATCTTGAGCACACTAGCGCATGTTTGTGAGGTATGAATTTTGAGACCAATTATGTTTGTTTTCAATGTCTTTAATACTGTTGGGTGACATATTGGATGAATAACTTTGGCATGCTATTTATGTATTAAAAAAAAAATTTTAAAAAATCAAGTTTGAATTTTTTGCTGAGTAACCGGACCTCTTGCCTTATTAAGTAGTGAGTGTTCGTGTCAGAAAGTGAAATTTTTGGGTTGATTAATAAAATGGCTAGCTTAGCTTCGTAGCCTTTTTGACTCGAGTTAGTAAGTTCTTAGGGATGTCTTTATACCTAATGCCCTAAAGCCATTTGGTTTGGGAGTCATTGGCCTAATACTCAATATATGGGTCAATTAGAAAGCTTAAGGGAGCTAAGCATTGCAAAGCCTACTAAAAAAAAAAAGAAAAAAATTGTATGCCTTGGTTGTTTCATTTAATATGAAATCCAATGAATTCTGAGATGTTGATTCATTCAAATTGGAATTATTTTGAAGCCTCATGATTATGTGTTAGTTCACTTTGCACTAATTGAAATTTGTGTATCTCAACCTGCCATTTGTAAGTGATTTAGCTTGTAAATTCCTTGGAATTTTGAAGATTTGAAATTTATAATTTTAAGCTTGCTAATGAATAAGAACCATTATTTTTGTGATGCTTTATCCTTTTGAATGACATAATGATGACAATGTTTGTGGGTATCATTCCTGGAAAACCCTCACGAGACTTCACTCGTCCTCTAGGAAATGCCTATGGGTTTAAAAGGCTTATTGCATATGCTAAATACAATTGTATATCCCACGAAAGATGGACTTATCCTACTGTTTTTCAGTTTATTTGCTGTTTTGTATTGCTAAGGGACTAGCAATATGTAAGTTAGGGGGTGTGATAAGCGCCGAATGTTGCACATTCAAGCCCCTTAATTTACATATGTTAGTTCCTTAGCATTGTTATTTGTTTGATTTTTGTTTTGTTTTTGTGTTTCAGGTTTTATTGGGCCAACCATTGGAAATTGGGCTTAAAAGGCAAAAGTTGGAGGCATTCTAGACTTAGGATCGAGCACAGCTGCTCCTGAGATGCGCTCGAGCGCCTACGGCTTAGGATTGAGCACACGTCTGTGCTCGCACGCATATCAGCTAAGCTCGAGCACACATCCTTCGGATCAAGTGCACACGGGCATACAATGCACGGCAAGAATCCTTTTCCTGCTTGGAATTGGTTTTCCGTCTCCCAATTGGACTGGGAGATTGACCTTCGGTTTTCCTAGGGTTTCTAGGGTTTTTAGGGTTCTCCTAATCCCTATAAATAGGACTCCAAACATTGTAAACAGACACACCACTTCCTAGAGCTAAAAATCAGAAAATTGTCTTTGGAGCTTAGAAGATCATGAGCGGCTAAACCAATTGTGGGGTATTGATGTAACCCTTTCCAAGCATAATGGTTTGACTGTATTTAATTTCTAGTTTTTTAATTTATGCATGTTGATTGTATAACTCTGAGAATTGCTACAATTGATTCCTATTCTTCATATTATATGCAATTGTTCTTAATTTCCAACTCAGTATTAGTAAAATTCTTATCTTATCTTAGAAAGTATTTTACTGTTATTGAACTCAAATCCTTCTTATTTTCTGTGATTATAAGAATGATGGTTATACAATGGTTCTTAATTGACATGCAATCAATAGGGTTAGATAAACCATACCTAGGAAAGACGGATCGTACTACACCCTAGTTTAGTGTAATTTAGGTAGACGATCTGTGCCAACTGAAAATGGGTTATTATATTCCATCAATTGTATGAAACTTATTAAAGAATTAAATAATTCATACTTAAGGAAGACAGGTCGTACCGCATCTTAGTGGTTAGGTGGACGATCCGTGCTAACCGAAGATGAATTATGTTTATTCTTCAATAATGTGTTTTCTTGTTTAAATTATAACATGCATAGAATGAATTGCTAGAATTAAATATGGTTAACCATTGATGTGTGGATAGTAGTGAAGTCAATACCCTACTCTCTCTCTCATATATTTACTCTCTTTATTTCCGTTTATTTCATGCACTTTGAATTGACACAAACAAATCAAATCTCTTTTGAATTAAGTTAATTTTAATCTTTCAAATTTTGATAATAAAACCCCTGCAGTCCTTGAGGTTCGACACCCTCAATATAGCCTATTCTACAGTATTCGTCCTATTGCGAGGGGTAATTTTATAATTGATATTTTTGGTCACAAAAATACCACATCAGCTGCTATTTGAAACTGCATTTGCCATTGGAGAAACCTTCAAAACCTTGAAGCTACTCGATGGGCGGTTGCAGAATTCAAACGCTGAGGGCTGAAGAAACTATTCAAGCCCGTCACCTCCACTGCATACAAAAAATTGGTGGCAGAGTTCTATGCAAATCTGTCTTACGATTGCACCAGGCCGAATGCTCTGTCCTCCACAGTTCATAACCAAGAAATTGAGATGACTTCGGCTGACATTACCATTGATCTACAGTGCAATGATGAGCACCCTCCAGAAGAAGCGTAGCTTGTAGCCCAACCTCCCAGATTCTATGTGGCGGAAATCATTGAGGACATGTGTCAAGGGCAGTTTGCAGACACACATAATAATGCCGGCAACAGGTCCAAGCTGCCTCCACAACTCTGGCTTATGGACTCTATTTTGCATCGCAATGCCTTTCCCCTAGGACACAAGACTCAAAGGCGAGATCAATTCTTACAAACACTTTATGCCTTTCATAAAGGTGCTTGGTGTTCCATTCCTGCAATTATTTGGAACCAAATTCACAAGTTCCAGAATGGGGTGCATGTCGGAGGAGCTGAGTATACCCACTCATGGGGGCTGCCTTTTCCATACTTACTCACTTTTATACTCTGAAAAAAGGGCATCAAGGGTACCTTAGCAGATGAGCCAGTCACCACAACCTTGAAGTTTGGCATTCGACAATGAAATGAAAGTTGTTCACATATGCCGAGGGTGCCTCAAGCACCAGCAGCTGAGGCAGAGGAGTTTGAGGCCGAGCCTATGGCAGAAGATGAACCTGCAGCTGAGCAGGAAGCAGCAGAAGAGGAGGCGACTGTCACTCTGTGTGTAGCACAATATCATTCTATTAGTGAAGAAATGGCAAGACTCTGGCGAGAGTTAGCAGATCAAAGATAGGAGGCTCAAGAGGATAGAATCTCGACAAACCAAAGATTAACTAGTTAGAAGAACTGATGCGGTCCATTCTAAGCCGATTGCCACCACCATCAAGAGCATCTTCTTCAGGACAACAATGAGCGAGGAACCATAGTTTGGCTGAAGACGTTAAACTTAGCGCTCATGGGAGGCACCCCATAGTTTATCTTGTTATTTTGTTTTATTTGTTTTTCACTTAATCTTTATGTTTATCTTTAGTTTTGTTTTGTTTCCTTTTAATCGTTTGCGTATCTTATTTTGCAGGGACAAGTGTGCTTCGATTCAAGTTTGGGGGTGTGCTATGAGCCATGCTCTTCCAAACAGTTTTAACCATATCTCGAGTAAATTCTTTCCATGTTATAAACACATTGGGGAAAATGTGTAATTTAAGTTTGGGGGTATGGGAACACTTTACACACACTTTGTGCCAGTTTCATGTTGTTTGCTTTGTTTGTTTTGTTGTTAAAAAAATTAAAATTAAAAAATAAATTAAAAAATAAAAAATTATGCATGTTCATGTTTGCCTTAAAATTTTGGTTGATGTGAAAGAATTGTGGTTTGATTTCATTGGTGAGCTTAAAGTTTTGAACACATAATCTGATGATAGAATTTGTTAAGTTTGGTTACTTGCTTAGGACAGTTAAGAATTCACATGTTTGATCTGATCTTACAAGCACATTAGCACATAAATTGTGGAATATGACATGAAATCTAATGTGTGTTTCTATGTCTTGGGTGAAACTGGATGATGTATTAGATGGATACTTTGTCATATATAAAAATAAAATAAAATTGATCATTGATAAGCTTTTCACGAAGTAACTCGACCTCTTGCCTCAAAGCATTGAGTGTTCACGTCAAAAGGTGAAGAATTTTGATTTGATTAATGCCATGGTTTTTTTGGTTTCGTAGCCTTTTTTACTCGAGTTAATAAGTCCTTAGGGGTGTTTTACACCTAATGCCCTAAAACCACCTGGTTTGGGAGTCATTGACTTAACACTCGTTACATGGGTCAATTAGAAAGCTTAAGGGAACTAAACATTGCACAGCCTGACCAAAAAAAAAAAAAGAAAAAACTATATATATATATATAGATGCCATAGTTATTCGTTTTAATAGGGATTTTAGTGAACTTTGAGATATTGTGACATTGCACATTAGAAATAATTGGAAGCTTCATATTTATGTGCTAGTTCACTTTACATTGTTTTCAAACTTGAGATGCTTTAGCATGTCTTTTGTAAGTAATTAAACTTTGAGATTCCAATTCATTGTAAAGATAGAGTTTATCTTTTTAAGCTTGCTAATGAATGAAAATCATGGTCTTGAGTGATACCTTACTTTTTGGATAACATGAACTCTTGCATGATATTTGTGGGTAACATTCCTGGAAAACCCTCACAAGACTTCACTCGTCCTCTAGGGAATTCCTAGAGGTTTTAAAGGCTTGTTGCATATGCTAAATGCAATCGTACATCCCACGAAAGATAGATTTATCTTTTTGTTTTCTATTTTTCCATTTAGTATTTAGTTTTGTATTGCTAAGGGACTAACAATATGTAAGTTTGGGGGTGTGTTAAGTGCCAAAATATTCATATTTTAGCCCTTAACTTATATTTGTTAATCCTTTAGTTTTGATTCATTTATGCCATTTTAGTTCTTTTATGTGCTTTCTTTGTTTTTGTAGGCTGTTGGAAGAAAAGGAAGCAATATTGGAAGTTTCGGACTAAAAGAGCTATTTTGGGAAAAGCTGGAGGCTCTGGTAGTGCGATTGATCGCAATAGAGCTGCAATCGAGTGCACTACAGGCAAGGACCAAGACAAGTGCAAGGCGTGCACTCATGCGCACAAGAAGTAGCCTCGATCGCACTTGCGATCAAGCACCCAGCACAGATGATCGATCACAGTCTTGCGATCAAGCGCACCCATGCGTGAGGAGCAAGACAGCCGCAGCCCTTTTATGGAAAGTGTTGATTTTAGGGTTTTGAAGCTTTGTCCGAACTAGGGCTCAAACCCTACGTTTTTTAGGGTTTCTAGAGTATTGATAAGGCTTATAAATAGACCCTTAAACCTT
Organism: Corylus avellana; assembly: GCF_901000735.1. Taxonomy (NCBI): domain Eukaryota; kingdom Viridiplantae; phylum Streptophyta; class Magnoliopsida; order Fagales; family Betulaceae; genus Corylus; species Corylus avellana. Next base: position 17,450,550 of record NC_081545.1, on the reverse strand, counting down.
TAGAATAGACACACAATTTCCAAGGAGAAGAATTGGAGCTCTTCAAGTTCAAGTTTAGGGTTTATTCTTTTCCTTTCTATTTTATTTTATGAAGATGTTTAACATCAAACTCATGTGTAACTAATTTACTTAGTAGAGCTAGATTGAAGCCCTAATTATGTTGATTTAATATTTCAATATTGGCGCTTTTGTGATGATCATGTTGTGATATTTAACTTGATTAATTCCTGTTTTCATGAATTCCTCAAATGTGTTTGTCTGATCAACATATGCATGTGGTATGGACTAGTTAATTAAATCAATTTGGATGACCAAGCCCTGGGTTTAATAAAAGTAACAAAAGAAATCCACACCGGGTTCTTGGGTTAATCAACATGGAAAACTGGGAGTATATACCCATGCCCTAGGTTCCATGTGTTTGTTCATTTCCATAGATTAATGCTTTCTTAAAGAATAACTTAGTATACACTCATGCTAAATCCTTTAAGAAAGAAAAGAGTTAGAGTATACACCAATGCCTAACTCGTTGCTTAGGGAAATATATAGCTTAAGGAGTACACACCCATGCCCTTAGGTTGACAAACATTAGATATGCATAACATGATCAAAACATTGGCATATTGTTATATTATATAAGCATGATTAGTGGTGGATATCAAAACCCTACCTTTTTATTATTATCAACTCAAAAATCAATCTTTGTTTTGTTTTACTTAGGAATTTATTTTAAGCAAAATTTAGCTATCCTCATGGGAATGATCTCGTACTTGCACCATATACTACAATATTGATCTTGTGCGCTTGTGAGTAAAACGTACTAAATATTATCTATTAATTTAGGTAGTATTTGGCACAACAATTTGCCATCCTATATCTTTAAAGAAAAATCTCTTGTTTGTATTATTCACCAAAAAATTCCAAGACTATGATCTATCAAGGTCTTAAGACCGTTAGATTTCATCATAGCTGTTTAATTTTTAATGGATGAATAAAACAACAATTATGGAAACGCATATGATATGTTAACTTTAAGGATAAACAATCAATATAATTTTAAAACATACATTCATCAGAATATGAGCAATAACGCATTGAAAACAAACGTCAATTTATTTTATTGCACTTGGCATATTTCTCAATATCCAATAAATAGGAAATAAATATCCTTATTCTAAACATATATTATATTCTGAAAATGTTTTTCTTTTTGGAATCTTCATTCCAACTTCATATTTCATGGTCACCGTCTTCTTTTCTTGGTTTTCTGGTTTCCTAGAACCTCTGTAAGACAAATTGCACACATGAGTTAGCTCACAATCCACACACCAGGAACACTGGTGGATTTCTACTAAAAACATGTACCCTTTTTAAAAGAATAACTTTTACCTGAACGTATGTGCATCAGATACTTGGGGCAATTCCTTAACCAATGACCATCCTCTTTGTAAAAATGGCATTCCCCTTTAGGTTTACCTTTTGATTTCTCCTGAGCCTTCTTGATACTATTGGCAACAGCTTTGCCAATCACCATGGATTCACTCTTCTTCTTGTCCATCAGTTCTGAACCAGAAGAGCTACCATACACCATACTAGACAACGGTTCCACCATTCTTTCTGTTGCACTACTTTTTAATTCAGACGAAGGGCAAACAACTTTGCCTTTCATCTTCCGTCTAAGTTCCTCATAGCTATTGATTACGGAACTTAGGATTTCATCAATATTGGATTGACTATCCAATCTAGTATCAAGTAGATTGAGTTCTTTCAACTTGGCTATCTGATAGTCAATTGAAACTGCCTCAATCATCTCGGTATCATCGTCCTATTTGGGAATGGTGTAGCTTTTCCCAAACTCTGCTTCTAGATATTCAAGCATATCTGAAGTCTTTCAAATTCTCATAAGTCTCAGGTATTAACTATGTCAAGATGAACTCTCTTGCAACATCATTAACGTGCTCCCACTGACTATATGTGACTATAGTACCCTCAGTGGAGTCTAGAGAAGGTGCCTCTGGTCTTAACTGCACAAGATTGTGCCCATCAACTTTCATTGACAAGACGTACTCTTGTCTCCAATCCTTATAGGATAAATTAGTTATCACAGATATTGGACCAACAGGATATGTAGGCAAATCATTGGGATCACATCATCGATAAACTGAAAAATATTTGAAGAACAAAATATTAAGACATATAATTTAGCATATCACATATATATGAAGAAAAAAAAAAACAAAAACAAAAATACAAAACAAAACTCATAACATGATCATGCAACGACTACCCAGTCTATGTAATTAAAAAACACCCTACGTAGGGAGCAGAGCCTATGGCCAAGGCGAGGCATTCTTTAACTATTATGATCTAGGTGAGATTTACTATCTCATAATAAACATCCCAAAGTGTTAATGTCTACTAGTCTTGCTGGAGCCTCTAATCATTGAGATAATATAGCTCCTTGGGGAGATTAATATCTTAAGTTAGTCAAGTGTGTACCATCATATATATTAGATGTGATTGCCATAGGTTTAACATTAGTCTTGATCATCTTTGATCGAATCACATATTTTCTATCCTTTTGGGAAATCACGTTATAATCAATGAAGTGTTGAGCACCCTCCGTAGGGCGCAAGGCCCATGGCCAAGGCAAGATGCCCTTCACCTCATTCTTTATGGTGGATCTTAGATGGTGACTACTAGAATCAAGCATAGATGATTCTTTCACTTGATATTTTAAGAATATGGATTTTAACTCCTTGCATTTTAATTGCATCTTCTACCCCAAACTAATAAGTGATCCCAACTAGTTCGGTTCCTTATTTTCAGGCATAGATTTCTTATTGATTAAAATAAGAAGATTTCAATTAGTTTCCAAAAGGAGCCCTAATGTATATGACATGGTTAACCCTACAATGTTAGGGTATAATCCATTTCCAATGAACTTTGTCATATCGTAGGTGCTTGGAGTTAAAACCTCCCCCTCCTTATTTAAGGAAAAATTCAAAAAACTCAAACCCCAAAACTTTCTAAAAATAGAAACTTTCTAAAAATAGAAACTTTCTATGAATAGAAACCAATAGAAGATCAATGGCTAATTCTATGGCTTTTGACAAAAGAACTTTTCTTTTGTTCTTCAACAACCTTCAAGAACGCGAAAGATCGTAGCCTCTAGATATTCTCACCAATGATTAATTATAACCAAGAGAGTGTGGGGCTCATGCTTGGCTCCTCAAAACATAAACTTTTGTTCTTCGTGAGTTAACACATAGAACTAATAGTGTTTAGAGAATTTCTGAAAGCTATGATCAAGAACACTTGATGGAATATTTTGAGAGCCCTAGGCTCCTCTTTATTTATAGGCACGGTTGGGGAGAGAAATTTCAAATCTAAGCAATGTGGGATAGGATGCAAAACAAAGTCCAAGTAGGATTAGAAGTGTGGGGTGGCCGGCTAGGTGAAACCCTAGCCTCCACCTCCATTGCCAGATGACCTAAGGAGAAATTCTCCCTGGGTCATGTGGCTCCTTACCCTGGAGCATGGGCATGTGGTTTTAATCCCGGACCCCTTTCTTTTGCAGTCCATTGCACAGACCCAAAAATAAATTTCTGGCCTTATGCCTTCATTCTTTATTTAAAGTCCATGGGGTTTATCTTAAGCCCAACTTTAAATCATTTCTCTAGCCCATGTTTTAATTAAATAAAACATATAGCCTAAACATAAATAATAAAGCCTATTATCTGGTTAATATATATATATATATATATATATATATATATATATATATATATATATATATATATATCAACTTGGTGAGGGACCTAAAGGAAAAAATAATCATTGGCTTAAATATCTCGGTAATCATGTCTCCTGACATTCGTTACACGATAATATTTTAATCTCAATTCATTCCACTAAATAATTGTGACTGCACTCCAATAATTATTTTTGCTTAAAACAATTAATTCCTTTGCTTAATAATAACTTGTGATTCTGATGTGGACTTTTGTTTACCAAACTATATTAATAATAATAAACCACTCGCAATAGGGCGAATTCCTGTAGGATAGGGCTATATTGAGGGTGTCGAAACTCAAGGATTGCGTAGGTGTTATCAAGTTTTTGATATCAAAAGTAACTTAATTTAAAAAATGATTGATTGGTTTTGTAACTAAAGTGCATAAACGTAAAAGAGATTTGAAATATAAGAGAAAGTAGGGTACTGACTTCACCACTATCCGCACAACAATGGTTAATCATACTTAATCAAGAGATTCATTCTATGCATGCTATAAATAAATAAGAAAATACCTTATTAAACAATAAGTATAATCCATCTTCGATTGGCACGGATCGTCCACCTAACCACTAAGATGCGGTACGACCCATCTTCCCTAGGTATGGATTATCTAATTCTTTAATAGGATACATACAATCAAGAGAATAAGCATAACCCATCTTCGGTTGGAACGGATCGTCCTCCTAACCACTAGGATGCGGTACAACCTGTTTTCCCTAGGTATGGCCTATCTAGCCCTCTTGATTCTATGTCAATTAAAACCGTTGTTTAATCATCACCCCCATAATCATAGAAAATAAGGATGATTTGAGTTTAATAAAAGTAAAAGACTTTTTAAGACAAGATAAGAATTTCACAAATATTGATTTTATAATTTAAGAACAATTGCATTTAAACATTAAGAACAATAACAAATTGTAGCAATCCTCATAATTATACAACCAACATGCATAAATTGAAAATCAATAAATTAAGATATAATCAAACCATTGTTCATGGATAGGGTTACATCAATACCCCACTAGGAGGTTTAGCCGCTCACGACTCCTCTAAGCCTCCAAGAACTATTTGCTGAATATTTGCTCTAGGCATTGGTTCCTTTCTTCTATGTTTAGATGCCTATTTATAGGGATTAGGAGAAGCCTAGAAACCCTAGGAAAATCGTAGGTCAGTCTCTTAGTCCAACTGGGAGACTGAAAACCCAATCCAAGGTGGAAAAGGAGTGTTGCCGGATTCTGGACGCCCGAGTGCGCTCGATCGCAGGAGACTTATGATCAAGCGCAAGTGCGCTCGATCCCAAGTGTATTGTGCTCGAGCGCATGTGCCTCGAGCTTAGGCCATGATGCACTCGATCGCATGTGCGCTCGAGTCTTGCTGATGGGCGCTCGATCTCAGGTCAAAAAAGACAAAAAAAAAAAAAAAACAAAAACAAAAACAAAAACAAAAACAAAACAAAACAAAACAAAAACAAAAACAAAATCAAACAAATAACAATGCTAAGGAATTAACATATGCAAGTTAAGGGGCTTGAATGTGTACATTCGGCGCTCATCAGATTTCTCCATGAAAATTTCCATAGTTGAATTAAGGCTAATGATATTGCCATTTAATTCTCAGCCTCTTTTCTTTAAGTCACTAAGGATTTTATGATATTCTCATAATGTGATAAATCACATATATATTTTTGATATGCCAACCAAAAAGCTCTGGCCAAAGACTTGAGAACAATATCCATAAAATCTATCTCAAGGTGAAATTTCGTATCTCTTTGTCTACCTGACAAAAGATTTAGATTTCTTTGTGAAGTTCGTGTTCCCACAATGTTCAAATGTGATTACCCAACGTATTAAGCTTCTATTGACCGATGATAGGCCTTTCCCTTTGATACAGCAAAGTAATCAACATCTTCACATTTGGGTCCACGTACTTCTCAAAATTTAGAACCAAAGTCCATATAAGCCTTTTAAGGAGTTCATTGTCTTTTCTCAATATACAGTATTTTTCTTGAAAAGACAACTCATTGATCCATTTAGTGCTTTAGGAACTCAGCAACACAACTCATCAATCCCGAAGTCCCCGCTTCTATTGATCAAGGTAGATCATTAGGATTCGATGTGTAATAGTCTTATCAAAATGGAATGCCCATTTCCATTTACTAACTGCGAACTTTAAACCTTTAAGGATACAAGGATTTATGGACTAAGACCTTGTATGATAACAAGGTTACTCACTCCCTTATCCATATTCAATTTTATCCTAGGACATTTTTACATGCACGATGAATGACTAGGTAATAGTCATGTAAAACATAGTATATGTCATAGCTCAACGATGATAGAATAAATAAACAATGTATTCATTTATAAACATGGAATGTCTTCATGGATTAAAAATTCATTGGGATTATGGGCATAATCCCAACACCTTTCGCCACATTTCACTTCCATATTTTCCACTAACCCTAAACCTAGAAAAAAAGAATCTTAAAGAGGAAAGAGGGAGATTTGAGCCTTGCCTTAAGTTTGTCTTGCCCTCCTTGCGGCAAGCCCTTTTTATTGAGATGGTTTTCATGTTACTAGCAGATTTCCATACTTCTTTCAAGTTTTACAATATCATGATTAAGCTTGTGTTATGGTTTTCTCTTAAAAAGCAAAAGGGTTTTCAAATGCTTTAAACTGCTCTATGATTTCATGAACATTGCATGATGATGTGAGTTGGTATGTTGTAAGGACCTATTAGAAGGCCTAGAATGGGATTTATTACGAGATGGGTTAAAAATAGGAGCCTTGCATGAACTTTGGCATTTTGACCGAACGTTCCATGCTCTTTGACCGAACGTTCAATCATGTGGCAGAAGATTCGACCAATATCTAGGATGTGTGAAATTTGTGTTTTCTGACCTTCTAGATAGATGCTTCTCAATTAGTACTGCGCATAATGATGAACTATGTTCGTTATAGAGGGAACTCAGGATGTTAGAGGATTTAAGTGAGCGTACGAGATAAGTAAATACTTACGACCACTTTCCTTAAAACATGTGATATGTTAGCTGACTGAGCACGCGTATGTTATAAGCATAATTACTTTTACTCAACTTGGTAACTGTCTTAATAACAGATTAATGAGATGCATTGTATGATATAGTACACCAGTACACTATATATACTTAATTTTATGGTCAAATGTATGTGTGTGTTTCTTATATGAGCCTTAGATTCAATGTCTATTTCGCGACCGTGGCAGCCACGTTTGATTGGCAAGTCACTACAAGACATACATCATTAGTAGCGTAGGTCACCCTAAGTCAAACTCGGTTGGGCTGCTAATTATGGACGGTAGCGTACAATAGCCAAGGCACCAGTGTTGTATTATAGGTCTCTCGAGACAGCGCAACTCTGCTAAGAATGGGTAATATCTCGGGTAGACTGATGAGTGCCAAATATTGTATATTTGAGCCTCTTAATTTACAATTATTAATCCTTTAGCTATATTATGTTTTAATGTTTTGTGTTAGTTTTGGTATTTTAGTGTTTCGTAGGTTGCTAAGGGAAAAATGCGCCTTTAAAGTAAAAAATACGGAGTTTGGAAGAAAGCTGGAAAAAGTGCCATCAAAGTAGGATCAAGCGCACCATCCTGCGCTCAAGCGCATGTGCGCTCGATCCCAACTGGGATGCGCTCAAGCACACCCACACCCACAAGCAAGTCACAAAACGCCCAAGTGTTGCACCGCAAGAGAAGAGCTACATGCCTAAGTGCGATCGAGCACACTGGCCATGTGCTCGAGCGCACTTGTCTGGCAGACTGGTGTCAGCGCCATTTTTAAGGTTTTAAACCCTAAAAGTCCCTATAAAATGACGGCTAAGCCTCAAGAAAATGAGGTGGGGAGACCAAGTCCGAATTTCAACAGTTTTTCTCCCTTTTAGTTTAGTATTTTTTTAGGTTTAGATTTTATTTTCAATAATCATGTGGAGCTAAATTCTCAACTAAGGTTAAGGATGAAGCTCCACTGATGAAGAACAACACACTTTCATGTAAGTCAATATTATCTGATTTTATGGCTTTTAAGGTTTCAATTGTTTTGCTTTAATTCAATTATTGAGATTACTCTTGGATTTCTATTGTGATTCCCGAATACATGTGATGATTTAGGAGAGTTTCATTTAATTGTTTGCTTGGATCTTTATTAAAATGAAATTAGATATCTTTTGTGATTTGTCTTACGGATACAATTGATGATTTGGTTTAATTCAGATATCTTTTGTGATTTGTGTAACAAATGGATACATTAGATGATTTAATTAATTTGTGAAGCATAGCAAGACATACATAGGATTGTATTTGTGCAAACTTCAAATTTTATTGATGAACATAGAATGTGTTGTTCCGACTTGGTGAGTGTGGATTCCACAACTTCAATATATTATCTTTTGATTATTTTTATTTTATTTAGTTTATGTTTATTTATTTTCAAAATCAAAAACCTTTTGGAACTAGGTTAGGATTTAATTAATTTAGATATATTTAGTCTTCAAAAACACAATTCCTTGTAGATTCAACCTCGCACTTGCAAAACCTATATTGCAAACGACTCGTGCACTTGCGAGTATCATTTAAAACTCACAACAAGTTTTTGGCGCTGTTGCCGGCGAATTGATTGATTTTTTAATTCAATTTATGTCTAAATTGATTTAATCTTTCTACTAGTTATAATTATGATTTCAATTTTGCAAGTTGTTTCTTTTAATCCTGTTGCTAATAAAAAAAGATATTCTTTATTTTTGCTTTTTTTTTTTTTTTTTTATCACTGTTTTGCAGTTCTGTTAAACCTTCATCTGCACATCAACGCACATACGCTCGAGCGCACTCGTGGTCAAGGGCCTCAAGGCAACAGAGATCCAGCTGAGTGCGCATGTGCTCAATAACTTCACACATAAGCTTGAGTGCATCAGCGCTCAAGGCAGCAACAGCAAACACATCAGTGTTTCTACACTCAATCCTATCCACGCTGCGCTCGAGCGCACTTGCACAGCAGACAGCACCAGCAGAGGATTCCGCACCCTTGCGCTCGACCTTTCTCGCGCACACTTAAGCTCACACACGCAATAGGCAGCACTGACGGATTAGCGCGCCAGTGCTAGATCCCACCTAGCTTTCGCTCTAATGCACCTCCGTAGACTACAAGACGGATCGGTACCTGAAATTCTACCAAATTTAATTTTGGTCCATTTTGTGAGTATTTAATCTATGGTATTTTGTTTAGTTTTATGCTTCTGTGTTAGTTTTAATTTTTGTTTTTATAATACTTATTTTTGTTTATTTTATTTCTTTAATATATATATATTGGTCACTGTTTTATGTGGGATATTTGCATGCTAAAGAGTGAGGGTGAAATATGAATTTTTCGTTTGGTAATTTTAATGCTTTTCCTAGTTGTAGGACACCAGCTCCTACCAACTACTCTCACAATTTTTACCCACACGAATCATGTTCATAATTCTCAAATCCTTATCGTTGTTCTAGTACTTGTTCATCATCGGGGCAATTTTCTAATTTTTCATATAAGCAAATGAACACTAATTTCTCCAGCTCGGGGTTTGAATCAAATTTCAAGTTTTACACCCTGGGATGGAACAATCATTCTGATTTCTCATGGTCAGGTCAGACTATAGGAAATTATGCTCCCCAAGATCATGAACTGCGCCATCCAAACTATCTGCAATTCAATAATCCATCTTCTATTCCTTCACCATATGACTATCCTCCTCAACAATCTTCGTTGGAAGACTCTCCCAAATCCTTCATGCAACTAATTGACCAATCCACTGTTTAAATGCCACAACCACAATTATCATTGGAAGACACACTCAAAGCGTTGAGGCAAACAGCTAGCTAGTGCATACAAGAGCTTAAGAGTTCCACCATGGTCAATAAACAAGCCATTCAAGAACTCAATGATGCTACGATGGTCAACACTTAAGAAATTGCAAGGTTGGAAGGACAAATCGATCATCTAGTTGCTGAATACAACAGAATAGTGGAAAAAAGAGCTTCAAAGTAGCTGATGGCTAAAGGACACTATATGATTGATGAGGAAGCTGCTAGCAATTCTTGTCATGAGCATGCCCAAGCCACCACCACAATTGGGAGTGAGGAAATTGTCAAGAACAATGAGGAGGAAGAAAAAGAGGAGCAAGTTGAGCACCTAAAGAAAAGTAAGCCCTCGTCAACTCCAAATTTGTCCAATGACAAGGAAGTGAGTACTGAAGCTCCTTCCTTCATCACCATCCCTTTTGAGACACATCATGAACCCCAAGCTTCAGTTCCTTAATGTCTCAAAGAACCATCTCATGCTAAACTTCTCATGGATCTCTGCACACAAGGTCACAAATCTAGAAACCATGTTCCTAATAAGATCCTTCAAAGCATGCAAGTAAGCTACCTGAGAGGGCGAAACACCCTTCCAGAATGCTACAAAGTTTTAAAGAAGAAAGGGTAAAAGGATTTGGTGGGACACCCAACTAATAGGGGAAAGTACAGTATTTTTTTCTTTTTTTTATTTTTTTCTTTTTTTATTTTCCACATTTCATTTCCGAGTTCTTTTTCTTTTGTCATTTTATTCTTTTTTGTTTCTAACAGGAATTAATCTTTTGATGTTTATTTCTGTAAGAAAATATTGCTGTTAGTTTTGTTGACAGGTGTTTTGGTGTTTAAGTTTGGAGGACGCCCTGGCCTTTTTCACACCTTGATGTTATGTACTTTTGGTAATGTATTTCTTTACTACACATTGAGGGCAATGTGTAATTCAAGTTTGGGGGTATGGAAGACACTCTGTTTGTTTGTTTGTTTTTATAATAAATAAATAATTGTTATGTTGTTGTTAAGTATGAGTTAAGCTATAACTATGGTTTGATTTTCATTGGCTGGCTTAATATTTTAAACATATCATCATGCCATTAGGAATCCGAGTCCTTTGACTCATTTTTGGGTTAGAGAGACTTCACTTGTTTTGAGTTGATTATTACGAGCACATTAGCATAGAGTCTGTGAAGTATGAAATTTGAATTGAATTGTGTGTATCTTGAGATTTGTAGGATGAATTGTTGATGAATAACCTTGGCTTGAATAAAAAAAAATTAAAAAATTAAAAAAAAAGAAAAAGAAAAAGAAAAAAAAAAGAGTCATTTTGAGTTTCTCATTGAGTAACCGGACATCTTGCCTCATAAAGCATTTAGTGTTCACGTAAAAAGGTGTGCAATTCAGAATAGTTGATTGTATGGCTAGTTTGGCTTCGTAACTTTTTTTACTTGAGTCATTAAGCCCTTGGGGATTTTTTACATCAAGTGCCCTAAAACCATCTGGTTTGGGAGTCACTGGCCCAACACTCGTTACATAGGTCAATTAGAAAGCTTAGGGAGCCGAGCATTGCACAGCCTACATTAAAAAAAAAAAAAAAAAAAAAAAAAATGCATACCTTGACTTAAGCCTTGGTTGTCTTCATTTGATAGAATTCCTACGAATTTTAAGGTACACAAAACTTTGAGTAAATTAAAGCCTCATGATTGTGTGTTAATCACTTTGCACTTATTGGAACATATGATGTCTCAATTGTTCATTTATGAGTTCTTTGATTTTGGATGACCTAATGAGTGTGATGATGGTGTTTATCTTTTTAAGCTTGCTTATAAATGAGAACCATGGTTTGTGTGAAATTTCATTCTTTTCAATAACATAGCATTGACAATGTTTGTGGGTATCATTTCTGTTAAACCCTCACAAGACTTCACTCGTCCACTAGGGATGCCTAGGGTTTAAAAAGCTTGTTGCATATGCTAAATGCAATCGTCTCTCCCACAACAGCGGATTTATGTTTCTTGCTTTCAGTTTGTTTTTCGTTTTGTTTTGCTAATGGACTAGCAAAATGTAAGTTTTGGAGTATTTGATGAGTGCCAAATATTGTATATTTGAGCCACTTAATTTAGACTTATTAATCCTTTAAATGTATTATGTTTTGATGTTTTGTATTAGTTTTGGTATTTTAGTGTTTTGTAGGTTGCTAAGTGAAAACAACGTCTTTAAGGTGAAAAATACAGAGTTTGGAAGAAAGCTAGAAAAAGTGCCATCAAAGTAGGATCGAGCGCAACATCCTATGCTCGAGCGCATGTGCGCTCGATCCCAGCTGGGCTACGCTCGCAACAACAACAATACCAAGATGAACCATTTCTTATGTCTGTTTCTGATCTTAAAGGCACGATGTTGAAATTTATGAGTGATTCTAATCAGATGGAGAACTCTCGCTTGCAATCATTTGAAAGGATGGAGGCCCACCTCAAACAAATAGCCGATATCCTCAAAGAAGAAGAAGAAAAGTGTCAAAGTCAGTCGGTGGCTGAAAATCAAGAGCAAGCTATCACCACATTGAAGAGCGAAGAAGTGGTTGAAAATCAAGTGGAAGAAAGGAAGGTGGAGCAAATTGAGGTTCCACAAGAACCACATGGGGACAAAGAAGAGAGCACTGAAACTTCTTCATCATCAGCTCCTATCCCCGAAGTATCAAAAGGCCAGGAGAATAGTCTGTTAGAGCTATTAAATGAGCGAATTAAGGACATCAAGATAGATAAACTCCCTGAGTAATCTCCTCATATTATTCCCTTCCGGATGATAAACTATTTGAGAAGACTCAGAGGGGTCCACCCCGATCTAAAGACAATTGGAATTACCTTTGTGTAGGTAAAATTCATTCTTTTTGGTCCAAGAGAAGAAAAGACTGGTGCTTCAAGTTTAAACTTAAATGTTAGAGAGCACTGAGCGCTTCAATGATGAGGATTCCGTTGACGTGGCGGATCCTATATATTTTGACTGAATGAGTCAGCTTCATAGGTTCAAGCATAGGCCTTATGCACTCGAGTCCTCCATCAGGCCAAGGTCCATGATCTCCATCCAGGGACAAGTGTGCTTGCGTTCAAGTTTGGGGGGTATGCTATGAGCCATACCATTCCAGCTAGTTTTTCCATCTCCCGAGTAAGATATTTCCACACACATTAGGGACAATGTGTAATTTAAGTTTGGGAGTATGGGAGACATTTACACACACTTTGTTCCTAAATTTTTGAAAAAAATTGCATGTTCATGTTTGTCTTAAAATTTTGGTTGATCGGAAAAAAAATTGTGATTTGATTTTCATTAGTGAGCTAAAAATTTTGAACACATGATCTGATGATAGAACTTTTAAGTTTGGTTACTTGCTTTAGGCATTTGAGAATTCACCTGTTTGATCTGATCTGACACAAGCACATTAGCACATAATTTGTGTGGTATGACATGAGAGTCTGATGTGTATGTTTCAATGTCTTGGGTGAAACTGGATGACTTGTTGGTTGGATATTTTGGCATAAAAAAATAATAATAAAAAAATGATCATTGATAATTTTTTCATTAAGTAACTGGACCTCTTGTCTCATTAAGCAATGAGTGTTCACGTCAAAAGGTAAAGAATTTTGATTTGGTTAATGTCATGGTTAATTTGGTTTCGTAGCCTTTTTTACTCGAGTTAGTAAGTTCTTAGGGGTGTCTTTACACCTAATGCCCTAAAACCATCTGGTTTGGGAGTTATTGGCCTAACACTCGTTACATGGGTCAATTAGAAAGCTTAAGAGAATCAAACATTGCACAGCTTAACCAAAAGAAGAAAAAGAAAGCTATGCCATAGTTATTCATTCTGATGGGGATTTCAGTGAACTTTGAGATATTGAAACATAACACATTGAAAATAATTGGAAGCTTCATATTTATGTGCTAGTTCACTTTACACTATTTCGAACTTATGATGCCTTCGCCTGTCTTTTGTAAGTAATTAGACTTTAAAATTCCAATTCATTGAGAAGATGGAGTTTATCTTTTTAAGCTTGCTAATGAATGAAAATCATGGTTTTGAGTGATACCTCAATTTTGCATTATGTTAGTGGGTAACATTCCTAAAAAACTCTCACGAGACTTCACTCGTCCTCTAGGGAATGCCTAGGGGTTTAAAAGGCTTGTTGCATATGCTAAATGTAATCGTACATCCCACGAAAGATGGATTTACCTTTTTGTTTTCTGTTTTTCATTTTTGTTTTTAGTTTCGTATTGCTAAGGGACTACCAATACGTAAGTTTGGGGATGTGTTATATTTTAGCACATAACATATTTTAGATACGAAACTAAAATATGAAGCTTCTTGTTCATATTTTAGCCCCTTAATTTACACTTGTTAATTTCTTAGTTTTGTTATTTTGTGCTATTTTATTTCATTTTTGTGTTTTCTATGTTTTTTAAGGTCATGGAAGAAAAGAAAGCAATTCTGGAAAGTCGAGCGTAAAGGGCAATTTGGGAAAAAGCTAAAAGTTTTGGATCAAGGTCAAGCATCCAGGCGCAGTGCCATTGAGCGCACTACACCTAAGCTCGAGCGCATCAACACTCGAGCGCCCAAGTCAAGGAGCAAGTGCAGGCTGGCACTCGCGCGCAAGAAGCTTGCTCAAGCATTTCAACGCTCAAGGGCCCAACACCAGAGATCGATCACAGTGTTCGATCGAGTGCACAACCCCTGGGATCTAGTGCACTCGTGCGTTGGAGAAAAAAGACATGCGGCCAGACTCCATTTTTAACCCAATTTAGGTTTTCCTAATCCTATTTGGACTAGAAAAATTAGACCTCTGATTTTACTAGGTGTACTAGGGTTTTTAGGTCTTTCCTAAGCCTATAAATAGACATCTAAGCCTCTTAAAAAATATACAAGCTTTGGAGGAGAATTTGGAGGCTACTTCCAAGAGTTGTTTTCAGTTCTTTCTTTTTCCTTTATTTTAATTATGTGTAACTAACTCTTTAGTTAGGGGCGAGATTGAAGCCCTAATCATGTCCTTTTAGGATTTCAATATTGGCGTCTTTGCTACAATCATATTTTGGTACATTTAAATTGATTATTTCCTGCTTAACTGAATTCCTCATATAAATGTGCCCAATCAATATATGCATATGATATGGATTAGTTATTTAAGTCAATTTGGATGACTAAGTCCTGGGCTTAATAGAGTAACAAAAGAATCTCCTCACGTGTTCTTGGATTAACCAACATGGAAAACCGGGAGTATACACCCATGCCTTAGGTTCCATGTGTTTGTTGATTTCCACAGATTTATGCTTTCTTAAAGAACAACTTAGTAGACACCCATGCTAAATCCTTCGAGAAAGAAAAGAATTAGAGTAGACACCCATGCCTAATTCGTTGCTTAGGGAGATTAATAGCTTAAGGAGTATACACCCATGTCCTTAGGTTGGCAAACATTAAATATACCGGTATGATTGGCGCATTGGCATAATGTTATTTTAATTAGTCTGATTAGTGGTGGATATCGAAACCCTAACACTTTCATTTATCTTTATCTATTTTCATTATATCAATTTCGTGACAATCTTAATATTTAATTTAGAGAATCAATTCTAAGCAAAATCAACAATCCTCGTGGGAATGACCTCGTATTTGCCGCGCTATATTATCGTTTGATCTTGTGCACTTACGAGTTAAAATGTACCAAGTATTTGCCTATTAATTTAGGTGAGTATTTGGCACAATAGTGAGCGTAATTTGTTGATGTCAATTGCAGCAATTTTCAACCCAAGGTTTAAGTTGGTGTTGATACGATTTTGTTTTCCTATAATCTACCAAGAGGATGAAGCTACTAAAAATATTCATCTTGTTGAAAGAAGTTTGACTGAGATATAAGTTGTCTATGTTGATGAACATAATTCAAATCTTGCGGAACAAAATCTTCAAAGCAATACTCAAAAACGCTCTTCCCATGGTTCTTCAAGTAGTGCGGTTGGTGAAAATGATCAGGATAATATGGAATTGTATGAATCATTCCTCAGAATTGCTGATATAGTGTAGCAACCTATTAAATCAAACTTAGAAATATATTTGGAAGAGTGTGTATTCATACCTGACAATGGTTTGGAATTTAGTGCCTTGAAATGGTGGAAAGCCAATACCTTAAAGTATCGTATTTTGTCTAAAGTGGCCAAAGATATATTGTCAACAATGATTACTACGATGGCTTCGGAGTTTGCATTTAGTACTAGTGGAAGGGTTATTAATCGTCATAGAGCTTCATTATCAACTAAGACAATGCAAATGTTATGATGTGGGGCTGATTGGGTCAGATCAGTTCTTTTCTTTATGTTAGGTGGACCACAGTAAAATGACGATAATCTTGCCGAAGGCCACTAATTTGAAGTGTTGTTTATAACTGCATATTTTTATAACAGTCTGCCTATTTTTATTTGGGGATTATGTTGGAAGATGTTATTTGTTGAATATCTTGTGCTATATTATTTTATTGAACTTGACGACATGAAGATATGAGGATTAGGTAATGTAGGATTTTTTTTTTTTTTTTAATGATTTAGTCACATTAAATTGTGTTATTAAACCTCCATTGACATTTTACCAAGTATAACTTATATTTTTTGTTAGTGTGTTTACAGGTTTTCAAAGCTGGTTTCTTTGCTTTTTGAATCTTGATAGATTGAAGTTTCAGTGTTGTCCTGTGGTCAGATTTAATCATACAGCCTCTTTGATCGTTTTTAGATATGTTGGGTTGTCTTTGGAATGAATCATGAATGTCTTAACTCTCACACGGTTTCTTATTGCATATGTTGTGGCTTTGATTAGAGGCACCTAAAACATAAACAAAAATGTTGGGATAAGGAATAATGCTGGTTTCTTTTTGTTTATGTTGGTTTTGGAAGCCTTGAGCTCTTTGTGACTCCTTGAGAGCTCCAGAGCTCTAGCAACTACTTCAGTGCTCGTGCCTTGACATGCACTGTGAATCTGTGATATATTATGCTGTTATATCTCTTTAGGTTTATCTCTCAGCTCTCTGTTTGCTATTTAATGGATTGAATTTCAGTTCCATTAGTTGAAAAAATGAATATCTTGTGCTATAACAACATATGATTTCATTTTTAATGAGTTAGTCACATTAAATTGTGTTATTAAACCTCCCTTGACATTTTTATCAAGTATATAGAACTTATGTAAATAATGTAAGGGAGTAAAACTTAACTAATATCTTTTTGTTAGTGAGGTTACAGCACAGCCTGTACAGGTTTTATTTAAGTGAATTTGAAGTTGAAGTTGTAACCAATTGAAGTTAGACAACAAGATGTTAAAGAAGATGCTGAGCTGATTTGAATGGAGTTGTTGGTTAACAAAAATTAGTTGCATGAAGCCTAATTTATTGTATTTGTATAATTTTGATATGTAAAGTGTAATGGTATTTGAGTTGTATTTATTTAAATTTGATTTCTGAGGTATAGACTAGTTGATTATTATTGTGTAAATATTTTTGTAATTGCTTTTTGAGAGAATAGCATACTAGAATTAATAATATTGGTATCAGTATTTTCTTAATATGTTTAAATTTTATATTAAAACTAGCTTATAACCCGTGCTATTTGTGGGATTCTTCATTATAATTTAATTTTAAAATTTAAACACATCATTTTTTTCATTATAAGTTAAAAAGACGTATAAAAATATATCTCACCTCATTAAATAGAAATAAATAAATCTTTGTTCCTATAAGTATATATGATTTAAAATAAGTAGTATAAAGAAAAAAAAAATAGCAAGAAGAATACATGGATTATAATATAGTTAATGAAATTAATGATGCTAATTAAGGACATGTGGGTTATATTGAAATATAATTAACACAATTAATCTCTTCCTACTTGTGATCCTCGGATCTTTTCTAGCTTATGAATACAATTATTCGTTTCAAAAAAAATTAACTCAATTAATAACGTCATATAGATATATAGATATAATTAACGCAATTAATTATATTGAAATATAATTGACGCTAATTAATGACCGGTTTTTTAAGGAAAAACCGGTTATATATCTATATATATGACGTCCTTTGTTTTTTTTTTAGAATCCTAAACGTGTTAATATACATATTAAATTGACTCAACGTATTAATACATAATAATTTGATTTATATTATTTGTTTCCTTGTTTGATTCGGACATTAATAATAGTTAATTTATTGAATAATTTATATATGGAAAACTCTTGAAATATAATTAACGCAATTAATGACACTAATTAATTACCAGTTTTTTTAAGAAAAAACCAGTTAAAAAATTATGCCTTAAAAAACCGGTTTAGCCTTTAAAAAAATTGGTTTACGCCAAATGTCGCAATTTTAAGCTACTTCTAGGAGGGGGTTTCGGCTTTTATATATATACTAGTACATAACCCGCGCTATGCGCGGGGTTCTTCTTTATAATTTAATTTTAAAATTTAAATGCATCCCCATCTTACTTTTCATGTGAAAAATCTATCATGCCTCTTTT
This sequence comes from Corylus avellana, assembly GCF_901000735.1. Classification (NCBI taxonomy): domain Eukaryota; kingdom Viridiplantae; phylum Streptophyta; class Magnoliopsida; order Fagales; family Betulaceae; genus Corylus; species Corylus avellana. The sequence continues at coordinate 17,432,357 of NC_081545.1, read as the reverse complement.
AACGAAAGGTTATACACCAGTACATTATTGAACATGCACTTTTTTTTTTTTTTCAAGTGTACTGAATATGTACTTAATGACACAATCACACACAGATGAATTAAAACATAAGAAAATTGAATTTAGTTTAATTTATATAAACTAAAACATGGTAAAATCTTTGTTCCCATCGGAATAAGATCGATCCTCTCCATCCATTTAGTGTAAAATTATGAGTAATATTGTAAATTTTATCCTTCAACTTTAATGTTAAGACAATATTACCCATCATTTTACACTAAATGGATACTCTCCATTTCATTTCAAATGGAGAGGATCATACTATTCCCGTTGGAATTGTTTAAAATGAAAAGAAGTATAAAGAGAAAGAAAAAAAATAGCAAGAATAAAACTTGGATTTTGATTATCAAAGCATTAATAGAAATTAGTAAGAATCTATTATATTGTTGGTGTGATACCTATTATATTTCAATATAAATAAAACTCGAATACTTCTGAACATTCGAAGAAGAAAAAAAAAAACACATAGAAAAAAAAACAAAATAATTTTTTATGAATACAAAATAATACAAAATTTTTTACTCAACATTTAATGTAATCAAATAAAACTTCTCACATCAGATTCAATGCTTAATTATATATTTCATGTTTCCAATTAATGAAAAATCTTTTTTTTGCACAGCAATCAAATAAATTTTTGCTTTCTTTTGCCTAAAAATTTGAGTATAACATAAACGAAAAAAAACAAAAAAAAAAAAAAATCTCATAAAACATTCAAATGAATTACAACATATTTGTTCTCAAGTGAGTAGTTAAAAATGAAAATAATAGCAAGAAGAAAACATGTGGATTTTGATTATCAAGGCATTAGTTTTTAATATTATTGGTTTAATACCTATTATATTTCAATAAAAATTAAAATTCATATAATTCAAAACATTCTAAAAAACTACGAAGCAAACTAAGCAAAATATTTTTTTATGAATACAAAATAAAACAAAATATTTCACTAAACCTTTAACGCAATCAAATCAATCCTCACATAAGGTGCACTGCTTAATATTTATTTTGGTGTTTTCAAAGTATTTATGTTTGATTTATGATTATTAATCAAATAAATGTTTGCCTTATTTTGCTTTCAAAAACATAAAAACCCTTTCAAAAATGGTCGAAAATCGACTAAATCACATAAAAAAACAAAAAATGAAGTAAAACATGAGCCTTTATTTTAGTTTAATTCATATACATTAAAACATGTTTAAATCTTTGTTCCTATAAGTATATAAGATTTAAAATGAAAAGTATAAAAAATAAAAATAAAAAAGCAAGAAGAATTCATGAATTATAATATAAAAAATTAGTAGGAGTAGGAATATTTAATATTTTTATTGTGATATCTATTGAAAAAAACATATCAGCACTTTAATATATATATATATATATATATATATATATATATATATTCTACAATTTAAAAAAAAAAAATAGCAAGAAGAATACATGGATTATAATATAGAAAATTGGCATGAATATTTAATATTTTTAGTATGGCATCTATAATATTTCAATACAAATCAAGCGCATATAATTTTGAACATTTGAAAAAAAAAATAATAATAATACAAAGGAAACAAAATAAATTTTTTTTTTAATAAAAAATTGTTCCTATTGATATACATTGTTTAAAATGAAAAGTATAAAGAAAAAAAAAATTAGCCTTTTAAAAAAATGGGGTAGTTAATTTTTGAAGAGGAAAACATTCTAATCACATTCATTCAAAGATAATACGAGCATAAAGCTCTTACAATATAGAGCAAAAAGCTTTAAAGCAACCATAGCCGAAGCTACGAGGTTACAAAAGTTGAAGATAATGTCGAAGATACAACCATCCCAATCTCAAACAATATCCGCTAACCCATGACTAATCTTCAAATATAACAACAGATCTGCTCTAGACATACTCATTCCAATGCATAGGTAGCTCTTATTCCTTGACTTGGGAGTAGAAAACCCTCATGCCGAAACTCGTCCTCTTCAACCCAAAAGCCAAAATATAAATCTCATCCACAACCCAAGGGTTTGGACCATAAACAAATACCTCACGGATCAACAAGAGAACAAAGCCTTATTACAAGCAACAAAACAACAAGAAATATAAAATAAGGAACAAATAATAGGGGGAAAAAAAAAAACAGAAACCGAAAAATATAGGGAAAATGAAAGCTAAAAAAAAAAAAAAAAAAAAAAAAAAAAAAAAAAAAAAAAAAAAAGACCAGAAAGCCAAAAAACATGAACACACTAGGCGGATGACGGCTTGAAACGACCCAGGAAAAAGCGCTAGCCACATCTGCGCTATTACCCCAAAAGGACTAGTCAATTTGGAGTTTTCTTAGAATTCATTATAAAGCCCAGTTTCACCTAGTAACTAGGCAATGTGGGACTTAGTACCCATGACTATCTTTATAAACTACCCACTCTATGTGGGCTTCTTCTTATCTTCCCAATATGGGATCGGAGTGTTACACAGCGGCCAGAAGAAAGACTGATCGCGTGCTTGCTGGAAACTGAAGCTGGCGTTGGAAGCGAATAGGGCCAATGAAACGTGGTGGGGGGTGCAATAACAGACCCGACAGTGGACGGTGAACGACAATGCGGCGCGGAGGAGATCAGTTGCGCACTCAAAAAACTGGGGGTAGTTTGAGTGAACTCCCCAAGAATGGCACCCACAAAGTGTGCTAAAAACAAACAAACAAGCCAAAAACAAAGACAAGCAAAAGGGAAAAAAGAGGGGGAGGGAAGAGGCGGGGAGGGAAGGGGATGAAAAACCAGGGGAGAAGGGGGAGAACCAAATCTCCCCCTCTAGGTTGCACTCTATGAGTAGTTAATTAATGTAGGATGTTTTTAAGTTCTTATTTATTTATTTATTTTTTATTTTTTTTAAAAAAAGGGAAGCATTCCATTCTCATTCATTCATAAAAATAATGAGCAAAAAAGCTCTTACAAACAGAGCAAAAAGCTCTGAAGCAAATTATAGCCAAAGCTAAAATTACGACGTCACCAATCATACCAAATCAACCATAAGAAAATCATCTGCTAACCCATGACTAATCGTCAGGTTTAATATCAGATCTGTACCAAAAAGACACAATCCAATGCATAGGTAGCACTTATTCCTCAGCGTTGAGAGCATAAAACCCCTAAGCTGATACTCATCCTTCTCAACCCGAAAAAGGTCAGGATATCGTTCACATCCACAACTCAAAGGTCTGAACCAAATGCAGATATACTCACGTGCAGAAAACAAAGAGAGGGGATAGAGCCTTATCACAAGCAAAAACATGAAAGAGAAAACGTACAGGGAAATAGCAATGGGAAAAAAAGGCAAATACAGGCAAAATCGGAGAAACAACCAGAGGAAAAAATAGGGAAAGCACACTATGGGGATGACGACAGTCGGGAGGAAGCCGATTGCATTTGAGCAGGCAAGGCGATGAGACAGCGGGGTAGAGTTTGAGACTAAAAGGCTAAGCAAAACGGACGAGAGGAACAAAAGAAGTGGGACACAAAAGGGGAAAGGGGCGGAAGAGGGGGGGGGGAAGGGGAACACCGCACAAAGGCTAGGGAGCATCAAGTAAATAGCATAGCACAAAGAGTTGAGGGCAAGGGAAGGAGGGGAGGCAGCGAAGGCCACCCCTCCTCCCCATCTGTGCGGCGCTCACAGAAACAAGGGCTAGAGTTTTTTTGGGAGAAAAAAAATATTATGGTATGTTTTTAAATTCTATATGTTATCTTTATATAGTTTTGAAAGGTAATAAATTCTAAGAAAATAATATCGTACATTAAATTTTTGAACTTAATGAAATCACATATATAAAGAAAATTATTGAAATATAATTAAATGCTCTTGATTAAGCTAATTTAATGACTGATTCACTCTTAAAAAATTGGTTAAAAAATTATGCCTTAAAAAACCGGTTTAACCTTTAAAAAAAATGAGTTCACATCACATGTTGCAATTCTATACTACCTCTAAAGAGTAATTTGGCTTACATAAGCCAATCTTGAATCGGGTACTTGGGCTCAACCAAAATACTCAAACTCAAACAGGGATCCAACCTGAGCTCGAACAAGGGAAGCTTGCCCAAACTCAGCTTTACACCCCTAGCGGGATGACTGTGATTCGCATCTAAATGCAAAATTAATTAAATAAAAATGTTTTTATGACATGAGCACCATAGATAAAAAGGATGAGGAGCGTGAGGCATGCCCAATACTATTTATATGGGTTTGACCTTATGGCCCATTGTTGTGTGGGGTTTTATTCACCCTGTATCTAGAGCTACCGTAAGGGGGATATAGAAAAGACGGTCAATGATTACAATGAGACAAAATCAACTACCTATATCTGATAAAAATTAAAAAATTAAAAAATTAAAAATTAAAAAGTGTCAAAACCGCTGAAATCAACGTAAAAAGTCTGTATATTTGGAAATCTCATATTTTTTTCATTCAGGATTTTAAATTGATTGAGTTACTTGTCATCATAAGGAAAGTGGGGCTCATCATGTCTCATTCTTGCTGAGATTTATATACTGCAATGACACAGCTCCACCCTACCATCCAATTGAAGTCTCTGTACCCAAGTTGAACAACCAAAATCATCTGAAGCACAAGTCTCGTTGGATGGATCTCAGAACTCCTAAACCTTGATTACCAATTGCCAACATAAAGGAACAGACTGCCAGTCAACTGTAAGTTCAGACAGATTCATAAGAACAATAAAAAGGTTAGGTTTCCTTAAATAACTCATCGGAAAGGAGGGATCCAACACATTGAAACTGTGAACCTGTCATACATCCATGTCTGCCAAATTGTAGTTCTTCATACGTAAGAACAAACCCAACATGTCAGAAAGACATGGTTTAACAAGTGAAATGAAACCAAGTCAAAACATTATATTTTTGCACTGCGGAAACCTGCCACAAAATGTTTCTTCACTTCAAGCTGATGAAGGACTGAAATTCTGCATGCATTTAGGCAATAATTACTCATCTGACTGTGGAGCAAGATGATCGGCTGCGTGAAGGATCTCTCTTCAACAGGGCCCCAAGGTTCTGGAAACATTTAAGAGGCCGAGCCTGAAGATAATACAAGAAATTGCAGAAGCTTAAGTATAAAAACCACCAAGACGACATGATCAAAACATATACACTGCACCAAGAAAATTATACAATCCAGGAAATTTAGACAAAGCAACTAAGCACTCCAGAAAAATGAAGATAAGACCAGCTTAAATTTCATCAAAATAAGGTTGGCACCCAGGTTTGCAAGCATACGTCTAGTCAACAGCACCATCACTGATTACCACTTTAAGAGCCTTACCACGTTTAAATTGTTACTTTATCAAAGACCATTCAAAGAGAGAAATGCCATCGGGTACTCTGGTGTGAAAAGGTGAAACAATAAAAGGATGGGAAAATAGTGTCAGCTTCTACCTTCTGTTGCCACTCCCTCTATCAACTTTGCCATTCTATTAACATAACCACTATTCTTTTTCTTGGTTTCAATCCTTCACAAACTCTCAATACACATGCCCAAAGAATTGACTACAGGCTAATTATTATCCCTGACAAAATCATCTATGTGTTTTCTTTTCTAATTCTTTTCCTCTACTTTGGAAATAACCACCCATAACTTAATCCACCTCAACTATAATATAACCAGTATTAACTTTGAAAAATGTTTCCCATGCTAGGAACTTTATTATTGATATGTGCCTAACCAAGAAGAATATGAACATATAAGAACAGATTCATTGACAATGTATTAATTAATATAGCTCTAACGCAACAACCCCACAATGAAAACTGGAAAAATAGAAAACGATCATTACCCAGGTGTTGTTTGTTAAACATCACATTCCCCCACACTATTCATCTCATTTTAAAAACAAAATCAACATCAAAACATTTTCATTTTTTATATCACATCATTCACTTTTTATATCACATCATCTATTTTTTACTACTATTTAAATAAAAAAATCACTACAAAACAAAATTTTTTCACTTTTCAATACAACTTTTTCACTTTTTTATACTAATTATTACACTCATTTTTTTCCTCACCAATCATGACATTGTAAAGGGCTTGTTGTTTACCAAACAAGGCTCCAGTGCTGATCCCACTTTAGTGGGATCATGGAGGGGTGGCCAGGATACAGTCCTACCCTTTAGCATTTTTACTTAAAATGACCACTCTCTAGACTTGAACCCAAGGACTTGGTGCTTTGTGGCTCAACACTTCTATCATTGCACTAGGCAAATGGCCCCTTAAAAAGCAAACTAGAAGGCAAAGAAAAGTCAACATAGGCTCAAGGTGTCGCCAATTGCAACAACGCTCTACAAAGCCTTTTCTTAAAAACACACAAAAAAAAAAAAAGAAGCAGTTCTTCAATATAGCTAGGTGCACTAAACATTTTGTTTCAGTTGACTAACTTCTGTTCAGCACAACTCAAATAATGCCTAATGGATGATCCTAAGCATTTTTAATTTAAGGAGTATCAGGAAATAAGCATGTAATTCAGTGATCTATTCAAAACTACAATATTGAAAAACCTTTTGATTGTTATTTTAAATGGAAATATCCAGAAGAAACAAAGAACTAAACTTTTCCAGGACAACAGACAAGCACATGTATTAACCAGAAGGTTGCAACAGCTTCAAATCATTCAGGTATACGGAAAGTGATCATGACTCTAGAACATACACGAGTTCTAGACAAGACATGACATAAAGCAAATCACTACTTTAGAGTATTGTCCTGTCCATCAATTTGCAAGCGAGTCATGACCAGCCAAATAGATGTTTTCTGTGATTCAGATTTTTTTTTTTTTTTCTTTTTTGTGTAATTCAGAAATTTGCCTCTTTTAGAAAACTCTACATATCCATGTCAACAGTGATACATGTTCCTACTTCTATGAGATCTTCAGATGGCCTAGTCCTTGTCACAAGAACATCACAGAATTTGAGGATAAGGAGCATTTAAATGATTTTTTTTTTTTTTGGTCCACACTAATCTATTATGACAAATTTAAGATTCAGGCACACAGAAATGCAGAGAGACAGAAGACAGTTCACACCTTCCAGCTCCTTTGTTGAACAAGCTGGTTATGAATGACTTCCAATCTCTTAATTATATGCCCAAAAGTTGGTCTCTTGAATGGTTCCGCGCTCCAACACTCCTGAATTAACCTGTAGACAAATCATAAGACCATGCATCGTTAGAGGGATAGCATAAGGAGGAAATTAATTATTCATGATGAAATGATACCGAGAAAACATGGGTGCCTTGACCCTGGAATTGACGACTCACAATTAAAAAATAAATAAACAGGAAAAATGAAATACCCCTTTTAGGAGCATGTATCAGCGTCAACATTTGCATAAAGGATATTAGAAGATAAGGACAACAATGCTGCTTGAAAATTATCCTTGAAGACTTCTTAAGAAGTGCATGTTTCAAAATCCTATTATCCTGAGGAATTCATTCAGCTTAATCGAATGTAATTGAAGTACTTACTCTTTTAATCCATGCGCATACTGCTTGTCCAGAGCTCTAAATGGCGGGCGCTCATTTGTGGCATATAATTTAGGAACTTCATTTTCTGTCTTTGTAGAAAATGGTGGGCACCCTTCAATCATCTAGAGTAGCAGCATATGACAAATATATATATTACTTGCAATCCCAAACTCTGTACAAATCGAAATGCCCCAGATGGATTATGCTTAGTGTGCATTACATCACATTGTCCACTAAAATAGCAATCTTGTGTACAATAAACGAAACAAATTAAGGAAATATAAACCAAAAAAAAAAAAAAAAAGATCCACCATAGGTAGATAAATGGAAAACTGTCCTAATCCTATTACTTAAAGAATTTGCCATCCCTAGATAACTGTATTCCACTTTTCCATATCACGTCTGTTTCCATACTACATAAATGCTGACCCACCAATTATAACCTTTAGCTTGATATGTGTTGATTAATTATTAAAAATAAATAAACCTTTCTACTTTTGGGGTTCCGCAGCCCAAGGCCCATTGCCACTACTATAACATCCGAATCAAAAGCTAGATCAGTGTGCATGTACATGCACAACAAAACAAGCAGATTACAGTGTATTTAACAATATGACTCGGCATGTGGCTGTAGGCATAAACACATATGAAGCTCAGTATTTGTAGCTCTAGTTTGAACTAACAGCGTGTTTGACATGCCAAATCAAAATATAGTAGAAATATGTATTATTAGGCATCAGTATTTCTAAGAACAATATAATTATTCAGATTGTATATTTGTATTCATATATAATTATATTTTATATATAATCATATTTTTATGATTTTCTAATTTAGTAAATCGAATGGTATTTAAATATAAGCTTATAAAATGTTTGTGTAATTAAGTATAGATAAATTTATATATTCTACTATAATATAAAATACTAATTATTTACAGTTTACATTTTTTTTTTAGTCTCATTTCCATTTCTATTGTCATTTTATTCACATTTTATTCATACTAGGGATTCTTCATTATAATTTAATTTCAAAATTTAAACGCATCCCATCTTACTTTTCATTATAAGTTAAAATAGGCATGTGAAAAAATCTATCGCATTTTTTAATGAAAATACATACTAAAGGTTATACACCAGTACATTACTAAACGTGTATTTTTTTTTTAAGTATACCAAACATGTACTTAATGAAAAGTATAAAAAAATATATATATATATATATATATATATATAATAAAAAAATTTTTAAAAAAAAACTAGCAAGAAGAATACTTGAATTCTGATGATCAAAATATTAATAGAAAATTAGTATGAAATTCTGCTATTGTTGATGACTCGTATACTTCTGAACATTCGAAGAAGAAAAAAAAAAGGAAGAAAAAAAAATACACATCGAAAAAGAAACAAAATATTTTTTTATGGATATAATACAAAATTTTTTACTCATGTAATCAAATAAAGCTTCTCACATCAAATTCAATGTTTAATTATCTATTTCATGTTTCCAAAAAACGAAAACCTTTTTTTTTTTTTTTTTTTTTGTGCACAGTAATCAAATAATTTCTTGTGCCTGGAAATTTGAGTATAACACAAACGAAAAAAATAAAATCTCATAAAACATTCAAATGAATTACAACATATTTGTAAAAATATAAAAATATTTGTTCTCATGTGAGTAGTTTAAAATGAAAATAATAGCAAGAAGAAAACATGTGGATTTTGATGATCAAAGCATTAGTTTTTAATATCATTGGTCTGATATTTCAATGAAAATTAAAATTAAAATTAGTTTTTAATATCTATTATATTTCAATGAAAATTAAAATTCATATAATTCTAAACATTCTAAAAAAATACAAAGCAACCTAAACAAAATATTTTTTTATGAATACAAAATAAAACAAAATCTTTCACTAAACCTTTAATGCAATCAAATCAATCCTCAAATAAGGTGCAATGCTTAATATTTCTTTGGTGTTTCGAAAGTATTTATGTTCGATTTATGCTTATTAATCAAATAAATGTTTGTCTTGTTTTGCTTTCAAAAGCATAAAAACACTTTAAAAAATGGTCAAAAATCGACTAAATCACGTAAACAAAACAAAAAATCAAGTAAAACATAAGAGCCTTTATTTTGCTTTAAGTCATATACATTTAAAACATGTTTAAATCTTTGTTCGTATAAGTATATATGATTTGAAATGAAAAGTATAAAAAATAAAAAAGCAAGAAGAATACATGAATTATAATATAAAAAATTAATAGGAATATTTAATATTTTTGATGTGATATCCATTGAAAAAAACATATCAGCACTTTGGTAATCCGTTTCCAATTTCCTAGCACCAAAGCCTATATATTGTTAAAAATATTAAAAAAAAAAAAAATCCTATATTTGGTTTTATATATATATCAAGAGCTATATATACTACGATTTTAAAAAAATAGCAAGAAGAATACATGGATTATAATATAGAAAATTAGCATGAATATTTAATACTTTTAGTGTGGCATCTATAATATTTCAATACAAATCAAACGCATATAATTTTGAACATTTGAAAAAAAGTACAGAGAAATAAAAATTTGTTCCTATAGAAATACATGGTTTAACATGAAAAGTATAAAAAAATAAAAAATAAAAAAAAAACCACCGGCCATACTTTGAAAAAGCATTTTAAGTTTTTTTTTTTGTTTTTTTTTTTATCACTTATATGGCCGATTATGAGTAGTTAATTAATGTAGTATGTTTTTAAATTCAAAATATTGTTTTTATATAGTTTTTGGAAAATAATAAATTCTAAGAAAATAATATCGTACATTAAATGTTTGAACTTAATGAAATCACATATAAGGAAAATTATTGAAATATAATTAAATGCTCTTAATTAAGCTAATTTAATGACCGGTTCACTCTTAAAAAACCAGTTAAAAAATTATGTATTAAAAAACCGGTTTAGCCTTTAAAAAAAATGGGTTCACGCCACATGTCCCAATTCTAGACTACCTCTAAAAAGTGATTCGGCTTTTATATATATATGATTGATTCCTAACATTTATAAGTGGGTTAAACGAATTTTACAAAGCGAAGACTTGCAATGAACTAATCTGGAAGCGGCCTAGTAACATTGAAAGTTGGTAGAATTTATTCCAAACTTTGGTTAATTGAATTGATTTGTAACATTTTCAGATAAATGATATATAGTATGCATACAGAAAAAATAAAATAGAAAGAAAAGAGTTCCTCAAGTACTGACACATTTTCATTCAAATTATTAGCACCATCAACATGTATGTTGTCCAGAGGGAAGAGGAGATCAAAAGAGAAATTTTACCTCTTGCAAGATCAAAGCAAATGAAAACACATCCACTTTTGTATCATATTCTTCATTTCTATAAACCTCTGGAGCCACATATCGCCCTGTTCATAGGAGATTGATTACTTCAGCAATAACAGGTATATGTGTGAATGTAGGCTACAGCAAATAGTTAAGATACAACATAATGTATAGCATATACCACAAGAGACCTATGTCTTAAAGTGCTTACCATTAGCATAAAGGAACGTTTCAGATTTTAAAGCATCAATCAAAATGAATTTGCATATTGCAAGGGCCTGTTTGGGAATTTTGTGTGTTTAGGGTCCATTTTGCAAAAACTGATGGTGTAAGCTTACTCTCTTCTGCAGGTAACGCAAAGTTCTGCACAATGACAAGAGTGCACATCCTACATTTTACAGAGGGGAATCTCTGCTGGAAAATAGGATCACTGCTTAGGTAGCCCACCAAAAGATGGAAGGTGGGTATTTTCAATAGGACCAAGACTATCCATTGATTTACTTAGTCTACTGAACAGGACCTTTAAACAGGCCTCTCATAATCCGTGTTGGGTTCAGGACATGAAGGATGAGTACACTGTTCTCCTTCACAAACCATACTTGGACCTTAGTGCCCTATCATTCTTCACAAGCTCAGTCCACTACTCAACTCAGGTTGGAAGGTGCTCGTGTTACCAACTGGACCCAGCCTTTCTCATTTAAGGCCAAATTCAAATGAGGGACTATAATTTCCTACACAGATAATTATAGTCGGCAAAATACAGAGGAAGACTCAAAAATTATAGTCCTCCTTTGTATGTCGGCAACAAAGGAGGACTCAAAAATTCAGAGGAAGAGCAAAATACATACAAGACGTATCTTGGCTAGTCACAGGTCTGTCTTCTCTAACTGTATTTGCAACTTTCAGCAGCTTGCTGACCCCAAAATCTGCAACTTTCAGATGGCCAGAATCATCCCGCAGTATGTTTCTGTTATCTTACTCATGAACAACCACAAAACTTTCAATTGTTTCAACTACTCAGCTGTTAATAATGCGTATTTTCACACCAAAAGTATAGTAAAAGAAAAACATGCAAAGTTATCAAGAAATCAGGTTAACCGGGGACGCAAGAGAGAGAGAGAGCTTACGAAGGCTCAAGATCTCGGTGAATTATTGCTTCAGGTTTATGCTCATGCAAATAATTCATTCCCCTGTAAGAATGTAGTGTATCAGGATTTTGCGTGAAGATATAAGAAAACATCCAATATGTCAACTATATTACCAGATAGTGCCCATCAAAATTCCAACATTTTTATCCTAAAATTCAAACCATATCAATACAGGGAATAACAAAGAATGTAATATTTACTTATCAGCAGAAAGACCAATGACAATTTCAATAGCTGAAATGTAAATATCAAGGCCAACAAAGTTGGTCTTCAAGTACATTTCAGGTTTCAGCCAATGCCAAGAGGCAATACAATACTTCTCATCTGGTTTGTCAGTTCAAGTATCTTTTTTCTTTTTCTCTGACCAAATACAAAGGAAAAGAAAACGAGACAACAGAGAAACATGGGAAGAGCAAGGGGTGTAGGGTAACTGATCAGGGAGAGGATGGGTGGGTGGAAGGGACAAAGTGGGAATGCCTCCAATGATAAGTCTAGAAGCAAAATCTAGCTAAAATATGTGCAACGAAGTTGGCACTGTGATGGATCTTGCAGACCAAGTTGTTAGTTCAAGAAACTAGTGTGCTAATTGAATGATCATACCTTACATTCTACCTTTTCACTCTTTGATCTTCCAAAAGTTCCATTTCGATAAAGAATTATGAGTCGCTTATTACTAGCTATAGTTCAACCTGCTTTTCTCTTTCTTCTATTGTTTTAGAAAACTTTTCCATTGTATAAAATACTACATTTTATTCTCTAATGCATGATTCCTACCACTTGTTGTATGGATTACTTAATTACTTCTGTGTTTTTAATTTATGCTAAATAGGGCAATCCTACAGCAAATAAAATCACATAATTTGATTTCAAGGCTAGGGAAACCTCCTTGTTTACAAGATCTGTAAAGCTGTTCAACAAAAAACTTATATATCACATGATATCTATTTTTCGAATAAAATACTTGTAATATCCAAATCAGGTGATAACTATGTTCACTTGTAGTAAGAAATTAATTCAAATTGTTATTTTGTACTAATAAATGTTATGAAATGAACTTCTCAATAAAAAAAATGTTGTGAAAACAAGAGGAAGATGGTCGTTTACCTATAGCTTCATGTTTTTTCTGATTACTAAGTTAGACAGGCACCGGCGGGTCTTAACCAGGACCATACCCTTAATCCCCTTCTTATAGAAGGAGGAGATGGCAGTTGAGCTATAACTCATTAGAAATATCTTTATGTTGTATTCATGAATACAATAATAGAGATTTATTTGGAAAAACCTTTTTTTTTATATGGTGATAGTGGGCAGTTCTTAATTAATTACCACTTGGATTTATTTTTTATTTTTGTGCAGAACATTAGATTCAATGTCAATATCAGACATCATGAATCTTCCCAATGTCTTTTGGCGAGTAAAATGTCCCAATGTCAACAAAGAAGATATGCAACAATTTAGCATGCAAACCACCTGACTGACCTAGCAATATCAAGTGCAAACTTCACAGCTGCTATTGGCTTTAAGACACCTTTTCGTTTCAAGTAGGCACACAAATCTCCCTACAAATCATAAATAATTCAACAAAAAGCATGAACATCATTTCTATTTGCAAAAATGTTCCGGTGTAAGGTGATTAAAATATATTTAAAAAAAAAAAAAAAAAATTTAGAGATGCATATAAGATGAGTATCACACCATCAGCCAGGTGCCTTCTGTATGAGAAATTAATACCATTGTCTCCCTCCCTGCTCCTCCCGCCCCGCGCGGGGTCTTTCCTTCCCTTTTTAGTTTCCCAATAGTCTCTAGGTGCATCAATCACTCTCTCTCTCTCTCTCTCTCATCTAAGTTAAAATCAGTTACCAAAAGAAAATCTAATCTATCTAGTTAACTAGCTGACATCGCAAGAATGACATCTTGACACTTATATTTAGTCACAGAAGATAACTCCAACTACATGTACATGTATAATTCACAACATTTCTACACGCGCGCACACACACACACACACACACACACACACACACATATATATATATATGATTTTAGTTCACTGAATATACCCCTGAAACAAATTGATAGAGACAATAACACATCCTACATGTCATAATTATTAAGGCGAACATAAAGTGAAACTCTGAGCATTTACTTACGCTTCCGTAAATTTGAAACATGAAAAAAAGGGATAACTTCACCTTACAGGTAATGAGTTGTGCCAGCGGCCACTAGAAATACTGAAACAAGCAATAGCCATTGTTGTGTTGTGAAGTAGTTCTTCATCAGTACGTTAACTTGGAAATTTCTCTAGAGCAAAATGAAAATTTCATACCAATCTCCATATTTCATTATGATGTTGTCCATTGTATCAATGTTTCTTTTATTTTCTGTTTCTTTTGATAAAACCGTCAATATCAATCAGTGTTACATACTCTTTGCTTCACTTTGAAATACTGGTGCAACAAAAATTTGACAGGGATGAGGGTTTGGGCAACTGCCCACCAGACAGTTCATAATGGTGGATAATTTTTGAAGAACAGATAAATCTGGCACTTGGACATCTACTCTACCGGACACCCAGATCCATAGACTAATAATTCCGACCTAAGGTTGCAGCAATATAAACAGTAAAATCTTATGTTACTCCAACCCCCCTCCAAAAAAATAAATAAATAAATCACATCTAGTAGTGTAGGCAGTAAATCTCCAAATCAACTTTCCCTCATTAGTTTACCAAACAATAGAGCAGTCTCCCCTAAAGTAGCATTATGAATAGATGTTGACACTAGTATACAGCTAAAAAATCAAAATAGCAAGATCACAAAACGATAAAATAATTAGGACTTAGGAACAAATAATCAGAAAATGCCAGTAATTCGGCAGCTAAACTTTCCCATTGCTTCTGGCGAGACAAAAAGGGAAAAAACCTTGGGCAAATATTCTGTGACAATCATCATTGGACTGCTTTGGGTTACGGCACCCAAAAATTGCACAACATTCGGATGGCGTATTTTCTGAAGTAATGCTAGCTCATCCCTAAATGCCTTCCTGAGATGCAATAAAGTCAACACCCAGTTATTAGAAAAGAATGAAGAATACTAGCTCTTATACCCAATATTGGAAGTAAATGGTAAATGGAACAATAAAGGAGTAACAAATTCACTGATAGAATAGGACCAACCCACACTTTATCCTCATCAGTGAAGACTTCCTCCCCAAGCGTTTTAACAGCAACTTGAATCCCACGCCATGATGCAATGCAAAAGGTTCCCTATCATATTTTTCACATGGAAAATATGCAACAGAAAGGTAGATGTAACAACAATACAGTCAGTACACACTGTCATACCAGATCCTTGATCAGTATTAATTTTTGATAAATATGATTTCACATTGAGATGTCAAGTGACATTTAGAAGCTTTACCATTAATCTTAACCAAAAGATTTATAAAAGGTCTCAACACACGACTATCAACTAACATAAAAATGATATCAATAGTATTTCATCCCATGCAGGTAGTTCAATGATATTTGCACGTGTGCCAATGTGAATAACATGAATATGCAATACTTTCAAAGAGTCTAAGCAATGTAAGAATATTTTTTTATATAAGTAATCAGCAAATATTATTAAAAGTGAAGGTGCCCCAAGTACATAGAAAGTATACAAAAGGAACACCTAGCTAGGAGGAGCAAAATGAAAAAGGAAATCACTATAACTAATCGTCAAATGAGACACATAAATCATCATTTTTATAAGATTTGCTTAAATCATTATGCTACCAACAAATTTCTCCAGTTTGTCAACATTAGCTGGTGAAACACGCTTCCGCCAGCTCTAGCGGAGGAGAGAAAAGAGGGATTAAAATCAACTTACTTTTTTAAAAAGCCAACTCCTATAAAACCTAAGCTAGCAAATATGCTCCTGCATCGTACAGTCTTTATGCTTTTTCTATTTATTTTTCCTTTCTTCTTTATTCTTGAAATAAAGCTTACCCAAGCCTTCAACAAACCAGAGAGTTCTCCAGAATAAAACCTATAAAATCCTTCAATTCCTTTCCCACATTCCTGTTCTACTAAACGTCAACCATCCCTATACCTATTTCAAAACTAAGCCATAGCCAACAAATCCTAACTTAGTGCTCAAACCAAAAGATCCTGCTTCAAAGTGGGTAATAGAACAATCTTTCTTATGTCAGTTCAGCAGTGTCTATGGGAAAGCAAGCATCAGCCTCACATCAATTTAGGGACACCTAATGTAAGACCTGAGAAAATAATTAAGTTTATTACTAGTAACCTCAGTGTAATTTGAATTAATTAGTAGAATAAATAATGCATGGAATAATTTAGAATAATAAATATAATAATAATAATAATGACTTTATCATAATTGAGATATATATGAGATTGATTAATAATAATAATATTTATGAGATGATAATATAATAGCAATATTATTTAACGATGATATATTTATGTAATGTAAGTTTTAAGTGATAAAGAGATTAACTAATAATAATGTTAGTATGACAATTGATCAATAAATAAAATAGGTTAATGGTACTAGAATAATAAAGTGTGATAATAAGTCCTAGTGTGGTAAATGATTATATGTATGGGTAAATTGTAGTTGAAATAAAGGGTAAGGGTGAAATATGAAATTAAGAAAGATGAATTAAATGTAGTGGGGCTAAATCTTGCAATTCTAAATAGATGGAGCTTTAAAATAGAAAGAGCATCTTATCCCATGCCACGTGTCAGGCTGTCATTGGCCATTGGAGATATCTTATCTCCTTAGTTTAAAAAAAAAAAAAAAATGCAAAAGGGCAAAGCCTTTTGGTGGTTCCACGTGCAGCCCCCTCCCCCCCATTCTCTCGTTCTTTCTTTTCTCCCTCACCTCATCTCACGCACAGCCCATTTCTTCTCCTTTGTCTCACTCTTTCTTCTCCCACACACACATACACATGGCCTAGTGAGAGAGAGAGAACGAACCTGAGTGAGAGAGAGAGTGAGAGAGCTGCTGCCGTGTAAGAAGAAAAGAGAAAGAAAAAAAAATCTTGGAGGCGATTTCGGCCATAGAAGCTTGTAGGGTAAGGGCTAAAGCTTTCCTTTGTGATTTCATCTTACCCATTGATATAGAAAATGAAAATTACATGAATCATTAGGGATTTCTTTAGGTCCGAAAATTATGGTAATTTTAATATGCCTAATTCCTAAAATTAGCTTGGAGCTTTTATATGTAGTAGATTGCTATGCATTATACACGTTCCGGGTTATTGAATTAATGGGTTGAAACTCTAATTTTACCTATTGGTAAAGTATGGACATAAACCCTAATTTTATAGTTTGAATTAAATTTGGGGCTTTTGGTATAGGAACACTAGGAATGCTATTTAAATCGGTTAATTACATTTAAAGTACTAATTAATCCTAGGTTTTCATGGGTTCCATGGAAATTGATTCTATGGGTTTCCTTGTAGTGAGAGATGCTTGTGGGATCCAAGTATCTTGGTAAAGTTTGAGTTGTTAAAGCCTAGAATAGAGCTTAATTATGTGTTTATTATGTAAATGCTTAGGTGCATCGCGGTTGAGTCAAGAGTTCACCGGAGAATACTCAACTGAACAAGGTAAGTATTTTACTTACTGGGCAAAAGATACTATGTTTCAAGATTTAAAATATGTTTTATAATACTTTGTTAATTTAATGATGTTTCATGAAATATTGATAAAAGTTTTATATGAGCATTTTATGGCATGAGCATGAACATGAATGATATGAGGAAATGATGTTATATATGCATGGTGGATGGTGGATGTTATGAGGAGATGATGTTCTATATATATGTATGGTGGAGGCTATGAGGAGATGATGTTATATGTATATGCATGGTGAATGTCATGAAGAGATGAGTTATATTATGTATATAAGTATGGTGGATGATACGAAGGAGATGATGTTATATATGTATATGTATGGATGATTTGAGGAGATGATGTTGCATGAACATGCAATAGCATATGATTTTATGATAATGATGACTGGTTTTATATGAGCTCTTACCAGGTGTATCAGTATGCCTATGTGCAAGAGATGCAACTGCACATAAAGTATATTAATATGAATGGTTGCATATAATGATTTTTATACTAGGTGTATCCATATGCCTATGCACAGGAGATGCAACTACGCATAATGTATATTTATATAAATAGTAGCATAAGATGATATATGATTACTTTCAATATGTTTTATTGATTGGCTATGCTTATGCATTTGTATTCACCCAAAATAGTGAATACACGTCTATAGGTGTAACTAAGCTATATAATTTGTAAGTATGTATAAAGTTAAATGGGTAAGTATGCGCATGTTCTAAGAGCGGAAAATTGGGCTTATGTATACTCTCACAGCTGATTTAGTATGTTTTCAAATGATGGTTATTTTAGAAAGCCTAGTAAGTTATATACTATTGAGCGTCTCTATTTCATGGAGACGGCAGGCTCATAAATCAGCCTGCATCATGGGTGGTGGTTATTCCCGTTATGCAGATGATGTTGTTAATGTTGATGCAGGTGCAGGAATTCTTGATGATGACCCAATGGCTATGTATCTGGGTTACTACGATGTCTGAGGCATAGATGCATCAGATGTTATTTTGTTGGACTAGATAATAGTCCCCTTTTGTAGAGCATTCATGTATATGCTTAGACATTGTTATTTTATATATGGTTCGTGTCGCATGTGACACTTTTGTATAACTATTCTTTTATATGTAAATCATCATTCACATAGATGTATTATCAGCTCTAACATGTTATGTATGTATAATGTCATTTATAGTGGCAAAGATATAAACTCTGATTAATCATGGATGATACATATAGCTCTGTGAGACTTATTATATTGTCAATCAGGTTAATGCACAGGTTCATGGTATATTGCGGTATCGTTATGCCCCTGTGACAATCCGCTTTGTTGTGGGTTATTGGTTTTAAAAAAAAAAAAAAAAAAAAATTAGTCATGTTTTTATCAAGCGGGTCGTCACACCCAAGTGTTGAATCATATGTTGCTGGGAAGGATAGCCAAAGTCGGTACAAGTTTTTCCTCTCATTCTTTCACAATTTGATCCTGACTCACATGTAGGACATCTGCTGTAACGGCGGAAAACTTGGTGCAGAATACCAAA
This sequence comes from Corylus avellana, assembly GCF_901000735.1. NCBI lineage: Eukaryota > Viridiplantae > Streptophyta > Magnoliopsida > Fagales > Betulaceae > Corylus > Corylus avellana. The sequence goes on along the minus strand of NC_081545.1, from coordinate 17,413,106 downwards.
GTGGTGTAAGGTCTATAATAGTTTTGGTGATAAAGGAAGCAGACTTCCTCAAGTCAAAAAATCAGCAATTTAAGTCACACATATGGAGAGGTTAACAAATCAACTTGCTAGTTTAATGTTAGAATCGTCATCATAAATATTATACCAAAAAAACGCCCAAAAAAGTGAAACTATTAATTCCATAATATTCTCTCTAAATTTCCATGAAAACACATTTAATTAGCTAACACAAAATCATAATCTTTCAGAACTAACAAATCCCTCATACTTAACACTTCTAGATGATTCAAGCACCTAGTTTTTAGTTTTACATACTAATTATTCTCAAATATCACACCAATTTTTTCCTTGAATGAGTTTCGTAACAGTCATACTCCTCTTTAAATAGAGATTTAAGAAAGCATTTGCTTGATATTTTAAAACAGAAAATAAAAAATTAAAACCAAAAGTCACTACAAAAAATGTCAGCGAAGCACATAAGATTGCTAAGTGTTCTAAGAATTAACGAAATTATTATCCACCAATATGTTATACTATTCAAGGAACAACTATCACGGTAATGAAAATGGGAAGAGAAAAGGAAACAAAATGAACAGGTTCCAAGCATTATATCAAGACGTCAATCGAGACAAGAATATTAATAACCACAAAAGGAGAGCTTAACAAGTTACCTTTGTTATGTCAACACTGTTAGAAAAATCAAGCTCACTAGGATCAATCTCATACTCTGGGACTTCACGAGCATTTTGGACATGCATGGGAGCCACCTAAAATGACAGATTCAAAGAGACTACACACATAAGCATATAAAAGTGAATGTACACAGAATGATAAAGAAACAAACACAGCAAAGTATGTGCTGTTTGTTTCTACTATTGGAGGGCGAAAAGTGATTTTTCCCTCTAAAAGCAGCCAGCTAGGTAATTGGTAGTAGGGAAAAAAAAGATGTATGTAAAAAAATTTACAAAAAGCACTGAATACAAAAGTGTGGAGATGCTGTGTGAGTCCGCACTTTTTTTTTTTTTTAACGTAGGAGAACTTTACTTAAATTAATTATACGTCGCAAACACATACTGTACAACAATCCTCACCGTTAATCAAACTCCTACGAGTAACTGACCTCACCCGCCAGAACCAGTTACCAAGTAACCCCGGAGCTTTCACTCCTGACGGGCTAAGCAATTTATCCTCATGCCCAAGAGTTGAGTCCGCACATTTGATGGGTATTTTCACTCATGTGGGAAGCGAAAATGGTTTAAATAATTTTGTTGGACTGAACAAAATGCCCCCCATAATTTAGACCTAATTCCACCCATGCCCACATAAAAAAACACTGATCCCTTCATCTCATCTGTCCAACCCATATGAATGCTCTTAGCATCCAAGCATCCATGTTTCTTTGAGTACACCAAGTACATACTTTCGTTGAGAGACAAATATCCCATGTCTCAATCTAGCTACCTTGATGCCAAGAAAATATTTTAGACTTTCCAAGGCTTTGATTTCAAACTCATCAGCAAGATATTTCCTTAACTTTTGTATTTCTTTATCATTATTCCTGCTCAGTATTATATCATCTACATAAAAAATTAAAGTGGTTACCTTCCCTTGCAAAGACTATTTGATGAACAATGTGTGATCCGCCAAGCTTTGCTTGTAGTTACTATTATGAATGGCCCGAGCAAATCTTTTGAACCATACCTTAGGAGATTGCTTTAACCCATGCAATGCCTTTTTACAGTTTACACACTTTACCATTAACCAAAGAATCTTAATGTCCAGGAGGAATGTCTATGTATACCTCTTCCTCTAAGTCTCCATGAAGAAACGCGGTTTTAGATCAAACTACTTACGTGATTTGCAACCAACGAAAGTAAGACCCTAATAGAGTTCATCTGCGCCATCGGAGCAAATGTCTCCTCATAGTCTATCCATAAGTCTACGTGAAGCCTTTCGCAACCAATCTAGCCTTATATCTCTCGACCGAACCATCAGCTTTATGTTTCACTGAAAATACCCATTTGCATCCTACTACCTTCTTTCCTTCAAGTAATTCAACTAGGTCTCATGTTTTATTTTTATAAAAAGATTTCATCTCTTCCTGCATTGTTTCCCTTCACTTTAGGTCCTAAAGTGCCTCCCAAACGCTTTGGGGAATAGACAAAAGATAGTTTGGAGAGAAATGTATGATAGGGTAGTGAAAGATTGTTATAAGAAACAAAACTAGATATGGTATATTGAGTACAAGATCTGATTCCTTTACGTTGGGCAATTGGATGTTCAATATCATTAACTGCATGTATTGATGTGTCTAAAGTGGGCATAGGATTACCTCAGTCAGGAGTTGAACTTTCGCTGAGAAGTTGAAGAATAGTCCAACTCTTTGGACGTATGGAATAAACTTGTAACCCCTCCACTGGTGGCTCAACTTGCTCACCAACACTTTGTTGCAGTTGCTGACTATTACATTTTGGAACATCCTGTTCTGGAAACGTGGATAATGTAGGTATGGAATCTGACTATTACATTTCTCTTATCCACATGTCTCTCCCTTTAGAGAAATCTTAGGAGGAGAAAATAGGGCTGAGACTCAAAAAAGGTGACATCCATAGAAAGAAAATACTTATGCGTAGGAGGATAACGACTATAACCCTTTTGAGTTGGCAAATACTCCAAGAATATACACTTAAGACCTCTAGGATCCAATTTACCATGGAAAGGAACTAGGAAGATCAACAAAGCAAACACAACCAAAAACCCGAGGAACAACAAATAATGATGAAGACAAGGATGGTGACAAAACATCAATAGGTGTCTCAAATATCAAGACACATGATGGCATTAGATTAATGAGATATGCCACAATAAGCCATGCATCACTAGTAGGATTTAGGAACATGCATGGAAATCATTAATGCCCAGGTTACCTTTAGGAGATCTCGATTCTTTTGCTCAGTAACCCCATTCTGTTGTGGGGTACGACCGTACGAGCATAAGTTGTTTGACGTATGATACCATGCTCACAAAGGTATGATTGGAAAACACTTGAACAATAATCGCCTCCATTATCATAACAGAGAATCTTAATGGTGGTATTGAATTGAGTGCAAATCATCTTATGAAATGTCTAAAACATGAGGAAACATCACTTTTACCTTTCAATAAAAACACCCAGAGCATGAAAAGACAACGGTGGTGTTTAGCTAGTTCGCAAGAATCACACTGAAACTAGGAAACACTATTTTGTGAAATATATATATATATATATATATATGATTTTGCAACAAAGTGAAAGAAGGATGCCCCAATCTGCGATGGAATCATGAGTCCATGCAATGTGGTAAGCATGTTTAAGCCAAACAAGTTGCTTGAGTTGCGAGTCTAGGAAGTAAAGACCATCTTTCAGGCTACCACTGCCAATCATCTAATTTGTGACTAGGTTCTGAAAGAAGCAGTAGCGAGAATAAAAAATTACTCGACAATTCAAATCATCTATAGTTCGAGCAACGGAGAGCAAATTATTTGCAAGGTTTGACACATGTAAAACAAAAGAAAGAGATGCAATTACAAGGATTGAACATTTTCCAGACACAAATGACAATCTATTTGAACTTTTTTCTTGCCTGAACAAAGGCGATATGAAGATAAAAGAGATGACAAACTACGTTAGATGCCCCTGAATCAATTATCCAAGGATCGTCAGGATTGTCTGCATTCCCAGTTTAAGTTACATTCAAAGATGTAGCTAATTTACCTGAATTTGCGAAGGAGGGGGATCATTAGCTGACAAAGAGTTTCTAGTTCTTCATTGCTAAGGGTCCCGCTGTCAGGAGTAGGAGAGGTTGGAGTAGGAGTTTGATCAATGGTTTAAGAATGGTTAGCCCGAGGCCGAGTAACACCACCAGAACAACCTCCTCTATCTTGAGTAGGGGCCGTAGGGCGACCATAAAGTCGCCAATAAGTCTCTCTAGTATGTCATGATTTATGACAGTGATCATAAAACAACTTATCCTTCCCATCCTATGCAGCATCGATTGCTTTCTTGCTATCATTCCTCTTAGAATACCCCTTGTCCAGCGTGATGACTTGCAGTAACCAAGGGTTGGACCGCTCCTGGGAAAAGGGGTGGAGCATGGCACCTCCACTCTCCTCATTTTGAACTTAGGCCAATGCTTCTCGAAGAGATGGAAGAGGCTCTTTTCCCAAAATCTAGACTCTAACTTGATCGTATTCAGAATTCACTCTTGCTAGCAATTCATAGATGCGACCTTCTTCAACCATTTTCTGAATTTTCGTAGCATCAGTTGCACATGCGGTCTGGATGTTTTGGTAGTGATTCAGTTCCTGCCACAATGCATGAAGCCGATGAAAATAGGTTGAGACAAACCACTCTCCTTGATTCGTTCCAAGAATCTGACGTTTCAATTCGTAGATCTACATTGCATTCCCCATTTTGGAGTAGGTTTGAGCCGTTGCATCCCAAATTTCTTTAGTCGTATTGAGAAACAAATATTTCTGACTAATCTGTGGTTGCATTGAGTGCAACAACCACGACATAATGGTAAAATTTTCGGCTCCCAATTTCTCCTAGGCAGGGTCATCTAATCTTGGTTCTTGAATTTTTCCATTCAAGTATCCCATTTACCCTTTACTTATATACAAAAGGGCAGAATATGACCAAGCAAGATAGTTGAGCCCGTCCAACTTGACGATTGTGATTTTAAGGATTGGATTTTCACTATGGAGGTCACCTGAATCTCTACCTCTTTCTTGTGAAAATTCTAAGGTCTAATTTATCTTCAACATTTTAAAATCAGACATCCAACAAAAATTGCCTCACTACAAAACTGAGCTCGGCAAAATACTTATACTAAACTACACAAAACATATCAGGTAGCCAAAAAAATGGAGCAACATATTTTCTTTTTTTTTCTTTTTTTTTTTTTTTTTTGGAAAATTCACTTTACCCCCTGAAGTTTCAGGGGTTTTTCAATTTAAACCCCAATGTTTAAAAATTGACAATGTACCTCCCTAATGTTTAAAAAATTTTCAATTCAGACCCCCTGTTACTAATTTCCGTCTAATTAGACGGAAATTTTAAAAAAAAAAAAGAAAAAGAATTGAGGGTAACTATGTAATTCAAAGATTTCCGTTCAATTTAACGGAAATTAGTAACGGAAAGTCTGAATTGAAAATTTTTGAAACATTAGAGAGGTACATTGTCAATTTTTAAACATTGGGGTTCGAATTGAAAAGCCCCTGAAACTTCAGGGGATAAAGTGAATTTAACCCTTTTTTTTTCTTTTTTTCTTTTTTTTGCTTCCTCTAAACAACTTGTCATTTAGGGATAATCTATCATGTACCTCCATCTGAATGACTAGTCGTTTGTGTCTAAACTAAACGACATGTCGTTTTCTCCATGCTAATACTACACATTCTCGTCTTCTTACAAACGATTTCTTCAACCACTGTCGCACAGAGCCGCTAGAAAAACTCGCCGCCGCATCAAAACGTCACAATTTCTCTAGAGATGAACTCAGATTGGACCGTTGAAATCCCCCTTCATGCAACCTGTGCTGATCAAGAATGAGAAGTTTCAATCAGCATAGGTTCACCGGTGACGCTGGTGGCATAGACTCACTCGAAACGCTTCAAGCTTTCCTAAAGAATCTCGAACATTGGTCTTTTGTAGCCACCAGCACATATTGGACGTGAGTCTACCACATAGCCACGAAACCAACAAACAACCACAAGAAAAGAAAACCAATCACAACCGCTCTATTACCAAGTTGAAAGAGAAAGACGGAAGACTTGGAGAAAGAAGAAGGGGAATATTGTCTATTCTAACATATTACTTCATACACTTAACACGAGTTTAAATAAAAAAGCCTTACAGCCTATTATGGAAATGCACTTGTTGCATATTACAATAATAGGAATGAAATCAGGTGTAATCAAAACAAATAATAAACGCAGATCAAAAGTTTCCTTCTTCAACAGGAGATGGGATATTGAGATGGCTTGAGAGTGCAAGGGAAAGGAGCTTGAAGAAATAGCTGAGAGAATGTGGGTTGATCAATGTACCATCAGTGCAAGTTTACAAGATGATGAGATGATTGTCATGTGTGATAATAAGCCCCATCGGTTCAAGCACTACAAACCATTACTCAAGAGTTTAACATGCATATATATTGGTATGTAATTTTATTGTTATGGGAGATTTTACTCACGGCACGTTTCCTAACAACTATGCCAAATGGACCATAAGCATTATAAAAGTACACCAAGAACTAAGATTCACTCACAAAAGATGAGATGTAAGACATACCGGAGGCTTTGCACCATGTTTCTCCAAAAGTTTGATAACATCATGGTTTTTGTAATATACTGCATCAGCAAGAGGCTGTATGATAAACCAAGAATCATTAATATTTACATTTACATACCCAGTAAGAAGATCTGCAAGCTAAAAATGATGATGAGCTAAGTTTCTCAGCATGCATATCAGATATTTGAACAGTCTCAACTTAAGCAACGAACCTGCCCAACAAAACAAAGCAATCAATTTCTTCTAAATAGGGCCAAGGAAGTTATGTTATTTAAATTCAGGAGGAAAAAACAAAAAGACCTTCGCCATTTCTTAACTATTAGGATATGGAAGATATTTTTTCCACTTTCAATCAAGTGAACTTCTCTTTTTCCTGGGGCAATCAAGTGAACCAATATTACAAGAGAGAAGCTGCAATATTTAAATTTATAGCTTTTGGATTCTCTACCTCTTATCTTTTTTCATATGGAGTATAAGAGGGCATCCCATAAGAACAAGAAAAAAGGATATGAAAATTAAAAGAATAATATCATTCTCAGGTAGCATGGAACATAGAGATTTAACTTTATTTGTTATGATTTTCCTGTTTCAAAGACACTAAAAGAAGAATCCTTGAAAGTTGAAACCTTAGTCTAATATAACAGATCAAAGAATGGCACCTCGATAAGTTCATTGCTTGACTTTAGAAGAAGGATGATAAGTCAGTGCCAATAGATAAGCTAATAAGCTAATATTTTCTATTTGGAAAAACAGTGATGTAACATAATACATTTAGTATGGAGTACAAAGTTAAGATCAAATATGCATGTTAGAAGTAAAAGGTTAAGATTGAACCCAAAAAAAGAAAGAAAAAAGCCGAATACAGAAATTTTAAATCAACTTTAACCTTTCTCCGAAAGTGCACTATTATCTTCCTTTCTTATTGTAAGAGTAGAAAACCCTAGGTGGCAATTGCCTAATTGATCTGTAAGGGCTCAAGGTTTTAATTGGGGCTGAATCTTTAAATTCCAAAATCAATTAGAATTACCATCCTTTTCTTTGTTTAAGTAAAAACAATAAAATTTAAAAAATAATAATAATAATAATTAAAAAAAAAAAAAAAAAAAAAAAAACCTTTTTTAACAAAATTCCTTTAAAAGCTCAAGAATTTACAAAGCTACAAAAACTAATAATAAGAACAAAGCCCATATGATAGAATTGATTGTTAAAATCACATACACATGAAATCAAAATTATTTTTATATTACACGCCCAATCGATCTTAAACCCAGGACCACACAATCGCCATCCCTATCTTATGGGAGGAGAAGGTGCCATATGAGCTAAAGCTCATTAGCAATAATTCAAGACATCAATCATTCTCATACTTCAACATAAACCCAAATCTAACATCTCTTCATCAATATTTGGAACTCATGTAAGAAGCAAGCAAAAACATTTTTATTCCTAAGGTTTGAACGTCTATGACTTCACCCTCCACCCCATTCTTCTAGAGAGAGGAAGTGTCATCCGATGCTCTTATTGGCAACAAAGCTAAGCTATTAATGCATCAGATTATCCTATACATACATGGATAATATAATTATTAATCTCAGCTGCATAAATTATGGAAGTTAAGACATGCTTGTCAAAATCAGAAATTAAAAACTATTGCAAAATATGAGTAAGAGCATGTTTGGAATTATGTTTGAGAAATAGAGCTATTAAGTAAAAAAAATATATTTTTTTTTTAGCAAAAGCTTCAATTTTAAGTTTTTTTTTTCAAAAATACGTTTTTGCCATTTTATGGGTAAAAAAAATAAAATATCAAAACAGATCAGCTTTTGTTTGGCAAAACTGTTTAGGTACTAAAAGCACTTTTTAAGAGCATTTGCATTCGCAGTGAACTCTTTATATTTAGCCTTTCTCTAAAAATTTAACAAAACTCATAAAGTTATAAAATAATAATATTTAACTAAAGTAGATAAAGTTTAGAAAATTTGATGTTTGAATCCTTTTAAAAATAACTACCTAAATTTGATAATGTAAAAAATTTAGCTTTTATTAGAGAAGTTCATTGTGGATGCTCTCCTTTTTAATGCAATCCCAATCCCAAGTAGGCTTGTTTGGATAACAATGTTTGAAAAAGTGTTCACAAAATTACCGTGCTGCCCCAGCGGTCCTTGCGGTTGACCTCGGCGCCGCGCTCAAGCAACAACCGGACGACATCGGTGTGGCCCTGGCACACGGCGACATGCAAGGCGGTGCGGTCATCGCTGTCTCGGAAATTGACGTTGGTCCCCGAGTCCAACAGCTCCTTAATCCCCCCCAGATTGCCCTCGTTGGCCAGGTACATCAGCCGAACCGTCGGTTCGATCGCCTCCGAGCCGTCCTCCTCGTCATTGGCAACAGTCACAGAGTCGTCACGGTCCGGTGCCAGCGAGGACTGCTTGCCCAGCGTGAATCTAGCTTGTGGCTTAGTGGAGTCCATGAACAATAGTCATAAACAAAATAGATGAACCAAGTTTGGCACTCCTTTCTTTCTTTTAGCGATTTTGCTTTTTTGGGGGAAACAAGAAGGAAATGACTAGGAATAAGGAATTTGTATTCATTCCTTTAATTAAGCTTATCATAGAATAATGTTAACTAACAGTTTTACCTTCAAACTTTTAAAATTATTATTAAATCAAAATTCAAGAATAATTTATCTAAAATTTAAAAATAATTTTAAAAATTATATCAACTTTAAATAAATTTACAACTAATACTTAACATTACTCATACTTAAATTGACAATTTTGTATGTGTCGGACTCCAATTATGTCAAAACATTTTAGGACCATACAAAACAACCAATGTCTTTCTTTTACCATTTTCCCATGACTATATAAGCGTACGTCAAGTCAACCGTGCTGTGGTTTTCTTTTCGTTCGTATATTGGGACCGGCTCACATTCCACGACCCTTTGACGACGGTCTTCTTTATTTGGCACCGTCTGGCAAGTTTTTATTTTTTCCTCTTTTAATGTTATTCACGCTTTTTTATACCAACCTTTTTTTTATTATTTTTTCTTTTACAGCAATCCATGTCCTACAATAACAAAAAGAAAATGGTAAAAAAGAGTTTGGAAAAATGATTTCCTTTGTCAAACCCACAAATTTTACTGTTGACTTGTCAAAATGATTATGCAGTTCTCAAAACAATTTTCCATTGGTTAGAACCTTATTCCATTAAGAGCATTATGTCGCCGCCTAATTGGCCTAGCCAATGAGGCGACCATGGTATAATTTGATAAATCCTAACCTCACTTTTTATAGAATAATAATATAAGAATCTTCCTAAATGTAATATGATTTTAAAAATTATTATTGAATTTGAGATGGTTATTAATAAATTTTGATTTATTAATAATTTTAAAAAGTATATCACATTTGAAAGTAATCTAGTCTAGAGAGATTTGAGATTGAATAATTCTATGGGGAAAATTCATTTTACCCCCTGAACTTTGAGGTGTTTTTCAATTTGAATGCCAATATTTAAGAATTTTCAATGTACTCCCCTATTGTTTCAAAAATTAGCAATAGTAGCCCTTTGTTACTAATTTCCGTCTAAGTTGACGGAAAATTATCCCACATGCTGGGAACAATATGCATTCTCTTCCAATTTTGCCCCTCAATCAAGATAGTGAAATGACCTAAATTGCAAAATGTGTTGGGTTTTAATGAGGGGCAATTAGGTTATTTCACTAGCTTTACTAAGGGGCAAAATTAGAAGAGAATGCATATTGTTCCCACATGAGACGCACACAGGATAATTTCCGTTCACTTAGACAGAAATTAGTAATGGATGGTCGCTATTGCAAATTTTTGAAACAATAGGGGATATATTAAAAAATTTTAAACATTAGAGTTCAAATTGAAAAGCACCTCAAACTTTAGAGGAGTAAAGTAAAGTTTTTCCTAATTCTATTGTTGTCTAACTAGGGATAGAGCTAGACTTTGGTATGGTTAGGGGCCAATAGGCAAATATATATATATACACAAAAAAAAAAATAAAATAAAATAAAATAAAATAAAAAAATTCCTTGTGTTGGGGGGCAATGACCTACACTGGTCAACTCCCAATTTCATCCCTAGTCTAACAGTGTATTTAGTGCATGTTTGGGATTGCGATTTACAGCACCAAAAGGGCTTTTAGGTTCCAAAAAGCACTTTTAAGGAAAAATAAGGTCGTTTGGGTTTCTTTTAATAAAGAGCTTTTTGTCCTCCCAAACGTTGAACTGAGCGTTTATTCACAAACTCCAATTTGGGGCTTTTGACCAAACGCACTTCAAATAGAAAAGGCGCACCGCAGTTTTTGTTTAATGAAAATAACACAGTGCCAAAAATATCCAAAATATTTCACATATTTACAACATTACCAATATATATACAAATTTTTTTATGCCTTGCGCCTCTTCCGCGAATTTGAGAGCTGCAAACCCTTCTGTGAATTTGAGAGCTGGTGAGTCCCATCGCCTGTCTTTGAGAGCTACATATTGTGGTATGTCTGATTTTTCTTTTGATTTCTATATACTCTTGTTCTTTTTAGGGTCAAAGAGAGAAAGAGAGACAAAACTTTGACGTTCTTAGCTACAAAAAACATAACCAAGAGAAAGTGTTTATATAGAAAGTGAAAAATCATGATGAGCAATATGGTTTTTTGAGCAAAGTGACAGAGAGACGAGATTTCTGTATTTTGGCTTGTTTTTTGAGTGTATGGTTTACTGAGCGAGAGATGGAAGAAAATATTGAGGGAGAGAGATATACTTTGAGGACTAGCAGAGTGAGAGAGACGATGGCTTTATTACTCTGCTGGCTTTATTACTCTGCTTTTTTTCTGAAATTTTTTTTCTTTCTAAGCACCTTTTTTTGCATTGTTTCTGATGTGGCCCCTTTTTCCGCTTGTTTTTTCTGCATCTTCACGTGGAGCACGCCCCGTTTGAATTATCTCACTATTTTTTTCTCTCTCACATGTCGCACTCGTCACATAGCCTTGCCCCTCTGTCAACAGAAAGGACAAGAACGTGTGTGAACAGATTTGGCAGAGATATTTTGTAATCTCTCTCTCTCTCACCACCGAGCCATGCCTTCTTCTTTGCAATTTTTTTTTTTTCTTTTCTGTGAACCACAAAGATTTGGCAGAGATTTTTGTAATCTCTTTCTCTCTCACACACACCACCAAGTTATGCCTTCTTCTTTGCAATTAATATATATATATATATATTGTAAATCTCTTTCTCTCTCTCACACACACCACCGAGTCATGCCTTCATCTTTGCGATTATTTTTTTTTTTTTCTAAGCCAAAACAGTCCTGCAAAACTTGATTCCAGCAGCTTCATTTTATATATATAATCTCTCTCTCACCACCAACTCATGTTTTTGTCATTTTGCAACACTTGATTCTGAAACATGCTCAATATATATGAAATTTATGAAAGGGGAAAGTGACAATGGCATAAAAAATAATTAATTCACGTGAATTATTTAATGTTTTTTTTTGTTGTTGCAAAAACTTGATTCCATTATTTTTTAATATTGCCCTTTTGTTTGATGGACATGCATATTATTTATGAAAATATGATTTTTTTTTTTTCATTCTATTAATTGATCAATTTAAACAAATTTTTAATTGGTAATAATGTTTAACATACTTTTTATTTATAATTTTATCAGATTATTTATTGTGTGACAAAATAAGTAAAAAAGGTCAAAGCAACGTTGCTGCTACGGCAGATACTCAGATAAATAAAGTAGTTTTGACTGAAAAAATGCTAGAAGATTATCTTGACATATGTATTACTGAGATTCATGCTGGTAACCGCCCAGGAACACATTTCAATAGGACAGGATGGAAAAATGTGATAGATAAATTTAATGAAAAAACTGGAAAACAATATTGCTATAAACAACTAAAGAACAAGTGAGATAGTTTGAAAAAAGAGTGGAACATTTGGAAGAGATTGATAGGGAAGGAAACTGGCCTTGGATGGGATCCGGTGAAAAAGACAATTGATGCACCCGATGATTGGTGGGAAAAAAAATTGCAGGTATTATATTTGTACTTGTTTGTTTTTTGTTTAAATGATTTGCACAAATGTTTATTATTGATTTTTACATAAACCTGCATACAAGAAGTTCTAGAAGCAACCAAGTTTCGCACGACAGGTTTGGCTTATGCTATGAAGGTGGAGATATTGTTTAGAGATATAACTGCCACTGGGGAGGGATCTTGGGCACCATCCATAGGGTTGGTTCCTAATGATATTGATTTCATAGATAGTGCAGAAGTAATGCTTAATGAAGATGACAATGTTGTAGAAGGTTTAAATGTTTTGGATGATGAACCAAATCTCAATACACATGGCATTGATGATATTCCTGCTGATTTAGATACACGGGATAAAGAAAATAAGAAGTTTGGTCTTGCGGTTCAATGTAAGAAAAGAAAGAAAGGAGTTCAAATTGTTAGTGAACATTTGAGTCGTATTTGTGATGTAATAGAAAGTAAGAATACAGTGGCATCAAAGAGCTACGATAAGCTTGGATGTAATATTGAAGAGGTCATGGATGTTGTTTGGGGGATTGCTGAAAGAGAAAATGACATTGATATCCTTAAGTTTGCAACATAGGTATTTCTTAAGAGATCACATAGAGAGATGTTTGTGACTATTAAAGAGCCATGGTTGCAGATTGACTTTATCAAGCGAATAGGAAATAGAGAAATTAACCGTTGTAGCATGGATTAATGTTGTTATTTTTTAATGTTGTTTTGTTATGAACTATTTGAGAAACTGTAATGATTTATTTGAGTGTTATTTATTTATTTATTTATTTTTTATGTGTTGATTTGTATACTAAGGTGAGTATATTATAATTGGATTCATAACTATGTTTGGAATGGGTGCTTATATATTTATTTTGTGTTTATTTATTTATTTGTTTTCCTTACAAATATGGACAATAGTGATTATAGCACTCAAGATGATACAAGTGATAGTGATTATGGTGAAGAGGAAAATGAAAATGAAAATGATGTTTTTATTCTAGCAGCTGCAGCAGTAAAATTTGTTGAAAACTATTATATGCCATATATTGCAAAGGAATCTTGTAGGACCTCTTCTCAAACAAGTTATAAATGGGTTATGGAAATTGTACAAGGTAATCCTGATAGGTGCAAACAAAATTTCAGAATGGAAATACACGTATTCCTTTACTTGTGTAAAGAGTTGAAGGAAAAATATCATTTAAGAGGTACTAGGAAATTACTGTTGAAGAGTTGATAGCTATGTTTTTGATTACTTTAGGCAATGGGTTTGGGAATAGGATAGTGGAAGAAAGGTTTCAACATTCAGGAGAAACAGTTAGTAGACATTTTTCTCATGTTTTAATCGCTGTTTCAAGAATGGCGGTTGACATTATTAATCTTATTGATAGGGAGTTTAGGAATGTTCCAAGAAAAATTCGTGATGATGAGCGGTATTGGCCATACTTCAAAGATTGTATTGGAGCTATTAATGGAACCCATGTGCCAGTTAAAATTTCTCCATCAAACCAAATACCATATATTGGTCAAAAATGGACTCCTACTCAGAATGTTATGGCTGTTTGTGATTTTCGTATGTGTTTCACCTTTGTTTGGGCTGGATGGGAAAGTATTGCACATGATACACGCATTTTTTTGGAAGCTATTCGAAAGAAAGAATTGCGATTTCCACACCCACCTAGAGGTTTGTATTTAATAAAAATAACAATTATGAATTATACATGAAAAAAAAAAAATATGACTGTTATTTGTATATTTTTTGTAGGAAAATATTACTTGGTAGATGCAGGATATCCTCATATGAAGGGATACATGGAGCCATACAAAGGAGAATGATATCATCTACCAGACTTTCATCGCGGAAGCCAACCGAGGGGTATGCATGAAATTTTTAATCATGCACATTCATCACTTAGATGCACTGTTGAAAGAACATTTGGAGTTTCGAAAAATAAGTGGAAGTTATTGCATTGCATGCCGAGTTTTCCTTATGATAAACAAGTGAAAATCGTGGTGGCGTCTATGGCTCTTCATAACTTCATTAGGAAGCATGCAATAATGGATGCTGAATTTCAATCATATGATGATGATGAGGATTTACTACCTACTGACAGTATAGGCGATGACGAAGCACAAGATGAGTCAAACATACAACAATCAGAGACATCATATGAAAATTCTATGAACATTGAACGTGATCATATTGCTAATATACTTATGACCCGTTAATGTTTTATTTTTATTTTTATTTTATTTTATTTTATTTTTATAAACTACTTAAAATGTTGTAAGGATTTCCTTGAATGTTGTTCTTTTTTATGTGTTAAATACTTTTAAGTGTTGTGGTGTTAAAAAGTGTGTTAAATAATTTAAATAATTTTTTTTTAAAAAAAAAAAAAAGAAAAAGAAAGAATATGTTGACGTTTTGTTACATAAACCATTACAAAATAATTTTTACTTGTGAAAGCTAACATTAACCATTTTTATATAAAAAGGTTGGTATAAAATGGAAAAAAAAAAAAAATCATTACCAACCTTAGGCCTTTATTGAACAACATGTAATGATTTTACGTAAAATGACATATATTTGGTGTCACATAATGATTTTTTTTTTCGGCCTATATTAAAAAAAAAAAAAAAATCATTACATGTCCTTTATTGTCACCTTTTCAACTAAAAGCACTTTTTATGTTTTGTTATCAAACATCAGTAACATAAAAAAAGCACTTAAGACATGCGGTTACCAAACATGTAAACAGCTTTTTAGTAATAGTACTTTTGACAAAAGCTCACAGGTAAAAGCTCTATATTCAAAAGCTCTATTTTCCACTGCAATCCCAAACAGGCTTTTACACACATACATATAATCTAGCTAACTAAGTTCGAAATATAAGGAAATATCAATCTATCACTACAAAAAAATCTAGTTTTAGTGACGTGTCTACATTAACCTTTTTTTTTTTTTTTTTTGAAACGTCACTAATTAGTGAGATGTTAATTTTTAACAGTCACTAAAATTTTTTTAGTGACGTGTCAAATCTGACACGTCACTAATTCAAAAAAAAAATAATAAAAAATATTTTAAAAGAGGAAAAAAATAAAAATAAATTGTGACATGTTAATTGGCACACGTCATTAATTAGTGAGGTGTCTGTGTAACACGTCACCCATTTGTGACGTGCCACTCTGACACGTCACAACTAGGGTGACGTGCCATAGTGGCATGTCACCCCTATAGTGACGTTTCAGATTGGCACGTCACCAATGTGGTGACGTGCCGCTGTGGCACGTCGCTATAGGCAATTAATTAATTATAATTTAATTTTAAAATTAAAATACATCTTTATTAATAAAAAAAGACATAAAAATATATCTCACATTTGATAATAAAAGAAAGATATAGTTACACAAAACATTGCATAATCGTATAAATCACAAAAAATTTAAATTTAAATTTGAATTCTGATTATTAAAACATTAATAGAAAATTAGACAAAATTTGTGATGATATTTTTGTGATACCTATTTTATTTCAATACAAATAAAACTCATATAATTATGAACATTTACAAAATATTACATAGCAAAATAACAATTTTTTTTTAAATACAAAATAAAACAGAATATTTCACTCAATATGTATTTAATGCAATCAAACAAATCATTTTACGACATTTTTTTTTGAAAGGGAATATCATTCCAATCCCATTAATAAAAAAGATCAAGCATATATCTCTTACATCACAAGAGCACAAAGCTTAGATAATGCAAATCATAGTCGAAGGTACAAGGTTACAACATCATAGACACATACATAACATTCTATCATTTAAGACCTATCTATGATTTCAACTTCCACTAACCTATGACTAATCTTCAAATGAAATAACAGATCTGTTCCAAGTAGACACAATCCAATGCATAGGTAGCGCTTATTCTTCAGCCCTGGGCACATAAAACGTCTGTGCCAACACTCATCCTCCTCGACCCGAAAGCCAGGATATAGTTCTCATCCACAACCAAGGGTTTGGACTAACAACAAATACCTCATAGATCAACAAGAGAACAAGGCATTATTATAAGCAAATAAAACAAGAACAAAAACTACAAATCAAGCTTGAGGCCAACTAGATCTGAACCCCACAAGGAGATCGGAGAATGGGGAAAAGGAGGCACCCCGAAGGGGGGCTCAATAGCTGCTGGGACCGGAAGCAAGGCGCGGTGAAAACCCCGAAAGAGGCGGAGAACTGGAAACAAAAACACCTGCGGAGGGAGGGAGGAGGAGGAGGAGGGAGGAGGAGGGGGGGGGGGTGGAGGAAAGCCCATCCCTCCTCCCCCAAAGAGAGGACCTGTGCGGTGCTCCCTAAGGAGCTAGGGTTTTTTCTCGCCTTGCTCCTCATTTTACGTCATGTTCAATGCTTAATTATCTCTTTCATGTTTTAAAAGCGTTTTTATTCCTTTTCTAGACAGCAATCAAATACATACATTTGTGTCTTATTTTGCTTTCAAAAGCAAAAATTTCCAAAAAAATATTCAAGTAAATCAAATGAAAAAAATAAATTCCATAAAGCCATTCAAATGAATTAAAAAATAAGACTCTAAATTTTAATTTATTCCATATAAATTAAAAAAAAAATGTTAAAATATTTGTTATCATGTGAGTAGTTTTAATTGAATAATAGCAAGAAGAAAATTACATGTGGATTTTGATTATCAAAGCATTAGTTTTTAATATTATTGGTCTGATACCTATTATATTTCAATGAAAATTAAAATTCATATATTCTAAACATTCTAAAAAAAAAATACAAAGCAAATTAAACAACATAATTTTTTATGAATACAAAATAAAACAAAATCTTTCACTAAACCAGCCTAGCGCAATCAAATCAATTCTCACATAAGGTGCAATGCTTAATAGATTTCTTTGGTGTTTCGAAAGTATTTATGTTCTTATTAATAATTGTTTGCCTTGTTTTGCATTCTTAAGTTCAAAAAGGACCGAGAATCAACTAAAGCATATCAACAAAACAAAAACTGAGCCAAGACGGGTTGGTCCCACACGGCCATTTTGATAGGCAACCACACAACAGTGCAGAGATGGATGGCATGGATGATTCACAGCCCCCAGAGGACATGACTAATGATGGGACTAGTGCTACACAGGCCACGCAGCCTAATGGCCCTGAACGACAAGTGTTGGGTCTTAACCAGGTCCGGATGATAGGTATGTATATATGCTAGTTATACCAATATAAGTATATATGTTTTGTAGTTAGTATTCACTTTCAAATAACATCGATACTCATTCATGTGTTAAACATCAATCTAGATGCAGGCAATAATTTTGATGTGTTGACCATTACTGATTCGCACAAGTTGTGGGGGATCCTTGACGGGCAAAGGGTTGTGTGCGAGTATAGTAGTGCGTGGCAACCCATAGGACTAAGCAGGTTGAAATTTCGACGGATGACCAGAAAGATTGTCAAGAGTGGGGCTTTTGTTGGGATACGCGATGACTAGACGAAGGTACCATAGCGTGCGAAGGAAAATTTATGGAATGCCTTGATGGTATGTGTAAATTAGATGTTATTAATTTATGATAGCTGATGTGTGCCAAATATTGCATATTTGGACCCCTTAATTTACTTGTGTTAATCCTTTAGCTGTGTTATTATCTGATGTTCTGTGTTAGTTTTGTGTTTTTAATATTTTGTAGGTGTTGAAGAAAAACTACTTTTTGGAAGAAAATATACTTTGAGAAGACCTAGATGATATGGTTAAGTTTAACCAAATCCAAGAAATGGGTAAATCGGATTAAGGATAACATTGGATAAAATTTCGAATTGGATTCAAATTCAGATTCTACACGTCTCAGTATTTTGACCATAACTTTTCGTCAAATATCCGATTGAGGTGATTCAAGTGGCGTTGGAAAGCTAACCCAAAATACTACAATTCATTGTGAAATAGGATTTTGCTAATTCGGACGTTTACTATTCCAAAATCGTCCCGTAATTAAATGGTACAAACCTGGACGAATTGTATCCGATTTCAACTTGTAAAACCCTAAGTTTTAGGTCTATAAATAGGGAATTATCAGATTAGTTGAGGGGGCTACGAATTTGAAGATTGCAGAGGAGAAAGAAGAGAGTTTAAGGTTTTCCTAACTTTTGAATCTCTACTTTGTGATTCTTATTTGTAAGTACTCGATTTTACATTATGAATTCAATCAATTTTGTTTTGTCTTTCAATAACATGAGAGGCTAAACCTTCAACTAAGGTTAAAGATGAAGCCTCACTTATGATTAGCAACTTTGTTTCATGTATGTAATATTTCCCAATTTAATGGTTTAATTGCTCTATTGTTTTACTTCTAATCAATTGGATTGAATAACTCTTGGATATCTTTTGTGATTCAAGGATACACTTGATGATTTAAGATTATTCAATATAATTGATTGCTTGGTTTTCTTTGTTAAAAATTGGATTTCCCCTGTGATTTATTCTCTGGATACAATTGATGTTTTGATAAAGATTGGATATTTTCTTGTGATTTACGGATACAGTTAATGATTTGATCGAATATTGGATTTCTTTTGTGATTTGGGTTATGAATGGATACATGGATCTTTTGATTAATTCTTTGAAGCAATAGTAAAACAAACTTAAGATTTATATGTGAGAACTTTGGGGAATATTATAGATCATGAAATTATGTTGTTATGAATTTGTGAGTGTGGATTTTGAAACTTTAGTGTTTCGTCATAAGATTTCAATCACTTTAAATTGCTCATGCTTTTGTTTTTTTTCATTCAAACAGAAAAATCTCTCAAAAATTTGGAACTAGATTAGGATTTAATTAATTTAGATTTAAAATTGCTTTCAAGAATACAATTCCCTGTGGGTTCGACCTCGCACTTGCAATCCATTAACTACAATTGATTTGTGCACTTGCGAGTTAAATAAATTTGCACAACAAGTTTTTGGCGCCATTGCCGGGGAATTGTTTATTTTTTTAAACCAATTTATTTCTAGATCCGTTTTATTCTTCTACTAGTTATAATTAGGATTTTATTTTTCTGCAATTTGTTTTGTTTTATTTGTGTTACTAATACAATTTTTTTTTTTTTAAAAAAAGATTTTTCTTTTTGTTTTTTGTTGTTGTTTTGTTTGTGTTACAGCCCTGCTACGATCGAGCACACTTGTAGCCAAGACAGCAACCGCAACAGTTCAGTAGATTTTTGCCAAAATCTTTTGGTCCTTTTTTGTGAGTTTTTAGTTTCTGTTTAAATTAATTTCTGCTTGCAATTGTGTTTAGTTAGTTTAATATAATTTAATTTAGTTCAATTCATTTCAGTTTTTAGTTTATTAGTTTGTTAGGTTGTTAGCTTGTTAGTTCCTATTTGCATGTTCGGTCGTAGGGCTTTAAATCTGGAGTTAAACGCTTTTGATCCTGAAATTGAAAGAACAGCGAGAGAGAATCTAAGACAGCCACCAAACTCACCCACCAATTCTCAAAGTTCCGAGTCTGATTCGGAAAAGTCTGTTAAGATGGGAGAACGAAATCAACCTAGATCCCTTAGGGAGCTGTTCGTACCCAACATTACCAACACACCGTCATGTATAGTGTTGCCAGCTACTCGCTTCGAGCTGAAGCCGAGTACAATAGGTCACCTTCCTGCATTTAGAGGATTAGAGAATGAGGATCCATATGTTCATGTGAGGATTTTTTTGGAAATTTGCGACATTGTTAATACACAAAATGCCCCAGCAGAAGCGGTGCGCCTTCGGTTATTCCCTCTGTCCCTACATGATAGGGCGAAATCCTGGCTACTCAACAATAGACCTGGATCTATCACTTCTTGGGATATGTTGCAAAGCAAGTTTTACCACAAGTTCTTCCCAATTTCCAAAATCAATGCCCTCCGTCTACAGATCACCAATTTCAGACAAAAAGAAGGGGAAAGATTCACCGATAGCTGGGAGAAGTTTAAAGAGCTTACTATAAAATGCCCACCCCACGGGTTTGAGAATGAGGTGCTAGTTCAAATTTTCTATAGGGGACTAACACCAAGTGAGCGAAACTCGCTTGAGACGATGAATGGTAGAGAATTCTTAAGTCTTACTGGGGATGAAGCCTATAAAACTTTAGACGAAATGGCTGAACGAGCACAACAATGGGATTTTCAAGATAGTTGGGACAGACAACAACCCACTCCCAAGACAGGAGGCATTTATGAGGTGAGGAATGATGCTGAATTAAGGGAGGAGTTCAAGGTTCTCAGGCGTCAGTTTGACACTATGGTCTTAAACAAACCAGTGAATGTAGCAGATACTTACCAAGTTGATGCATGCGGGTTATGTGATAGTCAAACGCACTTCACTCAAAATTGCCCAACTTTGTCAACAGAGTACCCAACTGAGCAAGTCAATGCCTTCAATGACTACAGAAAACCCACCACTAGACCGTTTTCTGAAACGTACAATCCAGGGTGGCGGAATCACCCAAATTTCTCTTGGAAGCAGAATCAGCCATTGAACCAAAGAGATACCTCCACTCAAGCTCAAAATCAGTTCAGGCCATCTCACCAAGCTCAACCGCCTGTTTATCAGTCTACCACTCAAGTGCCTGCACCACAGTCATCACTGGAAGACATGATGAAAGCATTCATGCAATCAATGGATAAGAACATACAAGAGATAAAGCAAGATATGAAGAATACTACCCTGAGCAATTCCCAAGATATACAAGAGCTAAAAGGTTTTACCAATCAAGCCGTACAGGAAATGAGGAATTCCAACATGGCCAACAACAGAGACATACAAGAACTTAAGCAGGCTATGATCAAGGTAGAAGGACAAGTTGGCCAGATAGCAAATCAAGTGGGGGAAAGAGAAAGAGGGAAGTTCCCTAGTCAACCCGTGCCTAACCCAAAAGGGCAATTTGTGATTGGAAGTTCCTCTGCCTCTATGCATGGTCAGGAGCATGTACAAGCCATCACCACTCTGAGGTCAGGCAAACAGGTGGATAATCAAGTGGTCATGCCTGAAGAGGCCACTAAGGCTGCAGAAGAGAAGGAAAACCTGGACAAGCCTACGGAAGACACAGGACCGGACATTGCCATTCCGATTACTGAGGATCCTTCCAAAAAGTATATACCCAAAGCTCCGTATCCAGAAAGACTGAAACCGCCAAAGAAGAGCTCGAAGTTCGATGATATTTTGGAAGTGTTCAAGCAAGTGCAGATAAACATTCCATTCCTAGATGCCATCCAGCAAGTGCCTTCTTATGCCAAATTTCTGAAGGATTTGGTCACCATCAAGAGAAAGACGAACGTCCCCAAGAAAGCTTTCCTGACTGAGCAGGTCAGCTCTATCTTGCAATACAAGATGCCTGTAAAGTATAAGGACCCTGGATGTCCTACCATTGCTTGCAAGATTGGTGACAATCGAGTTGAGAAAGCTCTGTTGGATTTGGGGGCCAGTGTAAATCTACTGCCATATTCAGTATTTGTTCAGTTGGGATTGGGAGAGTTGAAATCCACTTCAATTACACTTCAGTTGGCTGACAGATCTGTGAAGGTTCCAAGGGGAATTATTGAAGACGTGCTGATCAAAGTTGATAAGTTCTACTACCCTGTGGACTTCATTGTCTTAGATACAGAGACGGAAAATGCAGAAATTCAAGTTCCAATCATATTAGGGCGTCCCTTTTTAGCTACGGCTAATGCCCTAATCAACTGTAGAACTGGAGTCATGAAGATATCATTTGGAAACATGACAGTGGAACTGAACATCTTTGATATCAGCAAGCAGCCATTTGAGTATGAGGAGGTCAGAAGCACATGCTTAATTGAGGAGATAGTAGAGAAAACTGTCAATGAACCAGATATTGAAGACCCCTTGGGAGAATGCCTGATTGCACTGGGAAGTGACATGGCACTGGACACTTTATTGGAACAAGCTGACGCCTTGTTAGACTCAACGCCTGAGATAAAGACGGAGACTACAGAAATTACTTTGACATCGTCCCCTGATCCATCTTCATTAGCAGCTGAGCCTGTCAAGCGGGAGTTGAAGCCTCTACCAGACACCCTGAAGTACAAGTATCTGGATCCTATAGAATCTCTGCCTGTGATCATTGCTGCCGATTTGGATAGTGATCAGGAACATGAGCTGTTAGAAGTTTTGAGAGAGCATAAAGAAGCAATCGGGTGGTCAATAGAAGATATCAAAGGAATCAGCCCTGCAGTAGTGATGCATAAGATTCATCTGGAAGAAAATGCTAAAACTTCTCGCGAGCCACAGAGACGGTTGAATCCGGCCATGCAAGAGGTAGTTCGAGCAGAGGTAATTAAACTTCTGGATGCGGGAATCATATACCCAATCTCTGACAGCAAATGGGTGAGTCCCATTCATGTGGTGCCGAAGAAGGCAGGGATTACAGTTATCAAGAACAAGGAAAATGAGTTGGTCCCCACTCGTGTGCAGTCAGGATGGAGAGTGTGCATTGACTACAGGAAGTTAAATGCCGTGACAAGAAAAGACCATTTTCCTCTACCTTTCATCGATCAGATGTTGGAGAGATTGGCAGGCCATGAGTACTACTGTTTCCTTGATGGTTACTCCGGCTACAACCAAATTCCACTGGACCCCGAAGATCAAGAGAAGACTACTTTCACTTGTCCGTTCGGTACGTTTGCCTATCGCCGTATGCCGTTTGGATTGTGCAATGCACCCGCCACTTTTCAGCGATGTATGATTAGCATCTTTTCAGATATGGTTGAACTCACCTGGAGATCTTCATGGATGACTTCTCAGTCTTTGGTTCATCATTTAGGGAATGTCTACATCATCTCACATTGGTGCTGGTACGGTGCAAGGAGAAGAATTTGGTTCTGAATTGGGAAAAATGCCACTTCATGGTGAAACAAGGAATTGTTTTAGGGCATGTAATTTCCCACAAAGGTATTGAGGTTGACAGAGCTAAGGTTGATCTGATATCTAACCTTCCGCCCCCGCGGACAGTTAAGGAGGTTCGGTCATTTCTGGGACATGCTGGGTTCTACAGAAGATTCATCAAGGACTTCAGCAAGATAGCAAGACCTCTATGTAATCTATTGGCAAAAGATGTTCCTTTTGACTTCAATGACAAGTGCCAGACAGCCTTTGAGATTCTGAAAAAGACCTTAACTTCTACACCAATCATTCAGCCACCTAATTGGGGGGTTCCGTTCGAGATAATGTGTGATGCCTCTGATTATGCTGTGGGAGCCGTTTTGGGTCAGCGAGTAGAGAAGATTCCACATGTCATATACTATGCCAGCAAGACTCTGAATGATGCACAACTTAACTACTCCACTACTGAAAAGGAGTTGTTAGCTGTAGTGTTTGCTCTGGATAAGTTTAGATCTTACTTGCTAGGGTCTAAAGTCTTAGTCTACTCTGGATCATGCTGCACTGAAATATCTATTGTCAAAGAAAGATGCTAAATCTCGTCTCATCCGGTGGATTCTATTGCTGCAAGAGTTTGATATTGAAATTCGGGACAAGAAGGGTTCCGAGAATGTGGTAGCTGACCATCTATCTAGGCTGGTTGTCGACTTCAATGAAAATGCTGTGCCGATTGCTGAGACATTCCCTGATGAACAACTTATGCACATCTCTCAAAATCATGCACCATGGTTCGCAGACATAGTGAACTACCTTGTCACTGCCCAAATGCCATCACATTGGACTAGGCAAGACAAATCAAAATTCTTGGCTGGGGCGAAGTACTTCTTTTGGGATGATCCTTACCTGTTCAAATACTGCCCAGATCAGATTATAAGGAGATGCATTCCTGAAAATGACCAGCAAAATGTCCTATCTTTTTGCCATGATCATGCATGTGGAGGCCACTTCAGTTCTAAAAAGACCGCGGCGAAGATTCTTCAAAGTGGATTCTATTGGCCCTCCATTTTTCGTGATGCCCATGCCTACTGTTCAGCCTGTGATAGATGCCAGAAGTTGGGGAGCATTGGAAGAAGGAATATGATGCCGCTGAACCCGATCCTTATTGTGGAGCTGTTTGATGTTTGGGGCATTGATTTCATGGGTCCCTTCCCTAATTCTTATGGGTATCTTTTCATCCTTGTGGCGGTGGATTATGTTTCCAAGTGGGTGGAGGCTATTGCCTGCAAGACTAATGATCACAGAGTCGTGTTGCAATTTTTGAAGGAAAATGTGTTCGCACGTTTTGGGACACCACGTGCCATCATCAGTGATGGGGGGAAGCATTTCTGCAACCGATATTTTGAGCAACTCATGAAGAAGTATGGTATTACTCATAAAGTTGCAACTCCCTACCATCCTCAGACAAGTGGGCAAGTTGAGATATCCAACAGAGAAATCAAGAGGATATTAGAAAAGACGGTGAACCCGACAAGGAAGGACTGGTCTCTTCGACTCAATGACGCTCTGTGGGCATACCGGACTGCATTCAAGACTCCAATTGGCATGTCTCCCTACCGACTCGTGTATGGCAAGGCTTGTCACCTCCCTGTGGAATTGGAGCACCGGGCTTATTGGGCTATAAAGCAGCTAAATTTCAACCTCACCAAGGCTGGTGAGCAAAGGAAGTTACAGCTAGATGAATTAGAAGAATTGAGGAATGATGCCTACAACTGTGCCAAGCTATACAAAGATCAGATGAAGAAGATCCATGACCAAAACATTTTGAGAAGATCATTTGAAGTTGGTCAGAAAGTCCTCCTTTACAACTCACGTCTGCATCTGTTTCCAGGAAAGCTCAAATCCCGATGGACTGGACCATTCATAGTGCGTGCAGTTTCTACTCATGGAGCCATCGAAATCCAGGATCCTAAGAATGGAAGTGCTCTCAAGGTCAATGGTCAGCGGTTGAAGCCATTCTTGGAACTGGAAATTTCGGAGAGTGAGGAATTGCCTTTGGAAGATCCTACGTCGTCTACTTAATCATCAGCGGTGAAAAGTCTGGCTGAAGACTGTAAACTTAGCGCTTATGGAAGGCATTCCTTTTTCTTTGGTATTTTTAGTCATTTTTTGTGTTGTTTCGTCTATCTTCATTTTTGTTTTATTTTTGTGTTTTTCAGGACAGGTGTTATTATGAGTAAGTTTGGGGGTCGTCTCTTTGCTCACTCTGGTTCCTTATACCTCTTGGTATTGTGTTTCTGCCTACATTGAGGACAATGTGTGATTCAAGTTTGGGGGTATGGAAAAACACTTTGTCTATCTTTGTCTATTTATTTTTGTTTTTATTTGTTTAGTTTTATTTGTCTTTTTGTGTTAAAAAATTTGAAAAAAAAAAAATTAATTATGCTATGTTTTTGTCAAGTTTGAGTTAAACTGTGACTGTGGTTTGCATTTCATTAGCTTGCTTAAAGGGTTGAACACATCATTATGTCATTTGGAGTCTAAGTCCTTTGACTTATTTTTGGGTAAAAGAGATTTCACTTGTTTTGAGATAAATTTTTATGAGCACATTAGCATGTTTTCTGTGAGGTATGATGTTTGAGCTTAAGCTTGTTCTCTTTGAGATTTGTTGGATGACCTATTGATGAATAACCATTGGCTTGCAAGATATAAAAAAATAAAAAAATAAAAAAATAAATAAAAAGAGAAGGAAAAAGAAAAGAAAGATCATGTTGAGTTTTTCGCTGAGTAACCGGACCTCTTGCCTCATTAAGCATTGAGTGTTCGTGTCAAAAGGTGTGAAATTCAATATTGATTTAAGATATGGCTAGTCTGGCTTCGTAGCCTTTTTGACTTAAGTTACTAAGCCCTTAGAGATGTTTTACATCTAGTGCCCTAAAGCCACCTGGCTTGGGAGTCATTGGCCTAACACTTGTTACATGGGTCAATTAGAAAGCTTAAGGGAGTTAGACACTACAAAGTCTGTTAAAAAAAAAAAAGTTACATATCTTGCCTTGGTTGTTTCATCTGTTAGGGATTCTTACAAATTTTATGGAACTTGTCTTGAGTTTAAGCTGAAAGCTTCATGATTGTATGCTAATTACACTTTACACATTTCAGAACATATGAAGTCTAAATTGTTCATTTATGAGTGATTTGATTCTGGATTTCCTTTTGATAGTGATGATGGTGTTTGTCTTTTTAAGTTTGCTCATGAATGAGAACCATGGTTTATGTGAAACTTCTTTCTTGTTAACAACATAGTACTACAATGTTTGTGGGTATCATTCCTGTTAAGCCCTCACGAGACTTCACTCGTCCACTAGGGATGCCTAGGGGTTTAAAAGGCTTGTTGCATATGCTAAATGCAATCGTCTCTCCCACGAAAGAGGATTTATGTTTTGTTTTGTTTTGTTTTCATTCTATTTTTCGTTTTGTTTTGCTAAGGGACTAGCAAAAGTTAAGTTTGGGGGTGTTTGATGTGTGCCAAATATTGCATATTTGGACCCCTTAATTTACTTGTGTTAATCCTTTAGCTGTGTTATTATCTGATGTTCTGTGTTAGTTTTGTGTTTTTAATATTTTGTAGGTGTTGAAGAAAAACTACTTTTTGGAAGAAAACATACTTTGAGAAGACCTAGATGATATGGTTAAGTTTAACCAAATCCAAGAAATGGGTAAATCGGATTAAGGATAAGATTGGATAAAATTTCGAATTGGATTCAAATTCAGATTCTACACGTCTCAGTATTTTGACCATAACTTTTCGCTCACATATCCGATTGAGGTGATTCAAGTGGCGTTGGAAAGCTAACTCAAAATACTACAATTCATTGTGAAATAGGATTTTGCTAATTCGGACGTTTACTATTCCAAAATCGTCCCGTAATTAAATGGTACAAACCTGGACGAATTGTATCCGATTTCAACTTGTAAAACCCTAAGTTTTAGGTCTATAAATAGGGAATTATCAGATTAGTTGAGGGGGCTACGAATTTGAAGATTGCAGAGGAGAAAGAAGAGAGTTTAAGGTTTTCCTAACTTTTGAATCTCTACTTTGTGATTCTTATTTGTAAGTACTCGATTTTACATTATGAATTCAATCAATTTTGTTTTGTCTTTCAATAACATGAGAGGCTAAACCTTCAACTAAGGTTGAAGATGAAGCCTCACTTATGATTAGCAACTTTGTTTCATGTATGTAATATTTCCCAATTTAATGGTTTAATTGCTCTATTGTTTTACTTCTAATCAATTGGATTGAATAACTCTTGGATATCTTTTGTGATTCAAGGATACACTTGATGATTTAAGATTATTCAATATAATTGATTGCTTGGTTTTCTTTGTTAAAAATTGGATTTCCCTGTGATTTATTCTCTGGATACAATTGATGTTTTGATAAAGATTGGATATTTTCTTGTGATTTACGGATACAGTTAATGATTTGATCGAATATTGGATTTCTTTTGTGATTTGGGTTATGAATGGATACATGGGATCTTTTGATTAATTCTTTGAAGCAATAGTAAAACAAACTTAAGATTTATATGTGAGAACTTTGGGGAATATTATAGATCATGAAATTATGTTGTTATGAATTTGTGAGTGTGGATTCTGAAACTTTAGTGTTTCGTCATAAGATTTCAATCACTTTAAATTGCTCATGCTTTTGTTTTTTTTCATTCAAACAGAAAAATCTCTCAAAAATTTGGAACTAGATTAGGATTTAATTAATTTAGATTTAAAATTGCTTTCAAGAATACAATTCCCTGTGGGTTCGACCTCGCACTTGCAATCCATTAACTACAATTGATTCGTGCACTTGCGAGTTAAATAAATTTGCACAACAATAGCATGTGTACTTTATTTTGTAAAATGCGTTTCAACCATGAAATATAGTACTCCGTCAGTAATTTCTCAATTTTAAACTTATGCAGAAGTACTTCTACACACAGTTGCCCAATGTTCTTTTCTAGGATTAGAAAGGAACCAACTGACAACTCCAATAGCATGAGTGATATCAGGCCTCGTACACACCATGGCATACATTAAGCTACCCTTGGCTGATGCTTAAAGCACTTTTTTCATTCCATCTTTTTATTATTTACTTGTAGGATTTTGCTTTGAACTCAACTTCAAATGACCTGCAAGTGTAGAGCTCACAAGTTTTGCCTTGCTCTTGTGATAGCCGCAATTTTTCTTTCTTCGTAACACGAGGGATCTTCATACCAAGAATTTACTTTGCAGGTCCCAAGTCCTTCATAGCAAAGGACTTACTTAACTCTTTCTTTAGTTTGTCAATTTTACTAGTGTCCACCTGGAGGAATTGCACTTTTGACAAAAGTTTAAAAATGAAGCTTTTGCCCAAAAGCTCTTTTTGACTTAAAAACTTTATTTCTCAAAAGCAACCCCAAACAAGCTCTAAGGGCCTGTTTGGGATTGCGTTTGAAGGGCCTAAAAATGCTTTTAACACTCAAAAATTTTGTTTGAAGAAAAAAGTACTTGTTTGGTAAAAAAAAAAAAAAATTCTCGTTTGGTAAAAAAATTAAGAGTGCTTTTAAGGGTCCAAAAAACCTAAAAATAGCCAACGCGCACTTTTGGCAAAAGCTTAAAAATGAAGCTTTTGCCCAAAAACTCTTTTTGACTTAAAAACTCTATTTTTCAAACGTAATCTCAAACAGGCTCTAAGTGTTCTTTGCATTTAACTATGAATCCACAAACAAGACACCAAGATTTTTAAGTCGAAAACCCGCCAATGCGAAGGGAAAAACCGCAGGACCTAGTCCAGTCTAATCTTTCACTATCAATAATAATGAGTTTACAATTGTCTTCCCTAGAGAAATATCTAGAGGTTATCACCACATCAAGAATACATGCATTCTTGGATTAAACATAAATTCATCACCCTAAAAGTGGATTCTAACAAGAATAAAGAAATATCTTAGCAAGTAGGTATTAGCAACCAAGCAATTGAAGAGGAAGTCCAACAATCGACACCAATCAATAAATAGCACTCGTTGTCATGAACAATATACTAAAATTGCATCAAGATCGAACCACAAACGACTTTCCAATCTCTGACGATGTGATTAGGTGAAACCCTTTTTCTTCTTTTTCTTTTTCTCTGTCTCCTTGTGCCGCTGTTCTCTTCTTTCTTCTCCTTTTTTTTTATTTTTTCTCTCTTCCTTTTGTCTCACACCCAAAACAACCGCATAGTGTGTTTCTATATATACTACAAAACAAAGTCCTTTTTGTTTTGTAGCTCATATGGTTTCCACATAAGAGGAACCACCCAAGAATTTTAATGGTCAAGGAATATGACTATGTGGATTGTATCTTGCCCATCATTTGTATCTTCATAAAAGTATGAAATTCTGTTTTTGTGATCCTGTCATTTTTTACCTCAGCAACTTTCATGGACACTTGCTAACTAACTCTTAATGTACTTTTACTTACCTTTACTTATATATATATATATATATATATATATATATATAAAGAAAGTATGTTCACGTACCTTTGTTTGGTGGCAAGGTTTAAGACTAGATTACGTTACCTTTTGCAAATTTTCACCTCTCCAATCACCACAGCCAGAGGTCATTGTATTTAATGTTCTCCTTGGGAAAAGTGAGATTTTATCAAATTGGTATTTTTTTTTTTTAATTGAATAAAGAAAAGGATTACAGTGAATGATCTTTCTCATTCCTAATCTGAATAGAAGAAAGAATGGGGAATCCTGTGGGAATGTGTTGTGCAAATTTATTTAACTTGCAAGTGCACGAATCGATTGTAGTTTAATGGATTGCAAGTGCGAAGTCGAACGCACAGAGAATTGTATTTTTAAAAGGGCAATTTAAATCTAAACTAATTAAATCCTAACCTAGTTCTAAAAGGGTTTTGAATTTTGGTTTTAAAAATTAAAAGATAAACATAAATTAAATAAAACAAAAGATAAAGACTAAGGTTTGGGAATCCACACTCACCGAATCATAACAACATACTCCATATCCATCAATATTTATCCGAAGTTCTCACAATTTAAATCTTATGTATGTTTTACTATGTTTCAAAGAATTAATCAAAACCATCTCATGTATCCATTCATGGCCCAAACCACAAAAGGAATCCAAATTCAATTGAAACACCAGATGTCTCCGTAGAACAAATCACAAAGGATATCCAATTTTTATGAGTTAAAAACCAAGCAATCAATCATATGAAATTACCTTAAATCATCACATGTATCCTTGAATCACAAGAGATATCCAACAATCACTTCACACATTGATTAGAAGTAAAACAATTGAAATATAAAACTCAATAAAATCGGATAAATAAAGACTTACATAAAAGTGATGTCGTTCTTCATCAGTGATGCTTCATCCCTAACCTTAGTTGGGAATTTAGCTCTACATAAAAATAAAACCTAAACTAATGAAAACCTAAACTAAAAAGAGAAAAACTGTATAATTTTGCTCTCTGGGATTGTGTCTCCCCGTTCTTGAATGCAAAGAAGTCTATTTATAGGCTTAGGAAAGTCCTAAAAGCCCTATTAAACCTAGATAATTCGGAGGTCTGTCTTCCAGTCAAAATAGAAGTCTGAAATCGGAATAGGATTCGTCCATATTTGTGTTTCTTAATTGCATGGCGATTTTGGCATAGTAACCGTCCGAATTAGGAAACTCTTATTTCACATGAATTGTAGTATTTTGAGTTAGCTTTCTAATGCCGCTTGAATCACTTCAATATGATGTTTGAGTAGAAAGTTACAGTCAAAATACTGAGACATGTATAGAATCTGAATTTGAATCCGATCCGAAATCTTCTCCAATCTGATCTTTTATCCAATTTAATCTGATTTAACCTTTTTCTTGGATTTGGTTAGACTTAACCACATCATCTAGGTCTTCTCAAAGTATGCTTTCTTCTGAACTTTGCATTTTTCCTTTAAAGCTATAGTTTTTCTTTAATGACCTAAAAAACACTAAAAATACAAAACTAACACAAAATATTAAATAACGACACAACTAAAGGATTAACTAATGTAAATAAAGGGGTCAAAATATGCAATATTTGGCACTTATCAAAATGCTTCCAAAGACAAGATGGGAAACAACCCCTCTAACTAAAGCATGTGCACAAAAATTGGCACATCTAGACACTTTCAAAGCATTCCGGCTTTGAAGAGAGGATAGTTCTAAACTAATGCCAGAAATACAATGAGTAAAAATCCAAGAAGAAAATAAGGGAGGGTTGTTAATGGCCAACACCACAAGAAGAGCATCTCCCTCCAACAAAAGGTGATCACAACCAGAGAAGGTTGCCAATCGAACTGCCAAAAGAGCAGCAACCGCTTGCCCTTGCAATACATCCGTGCATACCAAATTCTGGGTAGCAGCAACAATAATGTTACATTGAACATCACTCAGCACATACGCAGCCATAGCAAAAGAATTTTTAACCACCACATCAAAATTTGCCTTAACCCATCCCATAACTGGAGGAACCCATAGAGAAGAAAGAGTGTTATCCCTCCAGGCGGCAACATTAAGATTCAAGGTTCTGGAAACCTGATAAAAGGCCTGACTTGGAGAAGTGACCGTACCATCATGGATCAAAAGGTTCCTCTCCAAATAAAGTCCAAACACAAGATACCCAAAATAGCCAATGGAAAGATGAGGGCTAAGATCCAGCCTGAAATAGGCTGAGAGGCAAAACCCCCAATAACATTAGGTCGAGGAGAGGAAATCCATAAGAAGATGACTAAGGCACTATAACGACCCCGATGGAAAATCGATTAACTAATAATTGACTCCATGGTTCGTCTCCTAGCCCTATCCCTCACGGGACAAGACTCAGGGATCTTAACCTCTCCTAAACAAGAGAACTCAGCGGAAGACTTTGTTACTCCAGGGAAATGAAAGCAACAACTAAAACAACCACAATTTTATACACTAGAGTAAACATAATACCTCATAATATAAATAAGTCATCAAATATATTGGTCAACAGACCATCATCAAATAAAGGTTACAGACCATAATCATTATTTGAAAATAAAAACAACTAAACAAATTGATTCTTAATCTTAAGTAATGTCATGGAGATAAGAATCTCGATCATGTCCGCCCGCGTGGTTCCTCCGTCATCCCACATAGTCTTCAACCACACCGGATCCATGTCCTTAACAATGACTCTAATCAAATCCTAAGCTATCACCCAAGTCCGGTCTGTAGGCATCTTCTATGCTAGCTAAACCGCACAATTATACATAATGGAGGGAGAAAACACAAAAAGTGGGGTAAGTCCAAGGACTTAGTGAAAATTAATGCACATAATACCAATGCCATTATTTTGTGATGAACTCCGTTTGATAAAGAATGCAACAGTTTAATCATGACAGTTATACAAAGATGCGATATAGATATAGTGCATGCTTATAATCATGAGTATGAGTGATAGTTCAACAGTATAGTTTACCCGAGATATTACCCATTCTCAGCAAGGTTGGCACTGTCCTGAGGGACCTGTAAATAATGCCTCTAGATCTTCAAGGCAAACACGACCGTTGCCAGCTCTAAGTCATGCGTAGGATAATTCTACTTGTACACCTTCAGTTGGCTTGAAGCGTAGGCAATAACATTGTCGTTCTGCATCAGTACGCACCCTAATCCCTTCTTAGAGGTGTCATTATACACCACAAAATTGCCTAATCCCGTGGGTAATGCCAACACAAGAGTAGTTATGAAGCACTTCTTCAGCTCTTGAAAACTCGTCTCACACTCGTCCGTCCAAACATAGCGAGCGTTCTTCCTAGTCAACGCAGTCAGTGGTCTTGATAGCTTCGAGAAACCCTCAATGAGGTGTTGGTAGTAACCAGCGAGTCCTAAGAAACTCAAAATCTCAAGCATGTTGGTTGGCCTGTCCATTCTACCACTACCTTAACCTTCTTTGAGTCAACCACTGCACCTTCTCCAGAAATCACGTGTACCCAAGACACGCTGTCCAGCCAAAACTCGCACTTCTCGAGTTTAGTGTAGAGTTGCTCTCTTCGAAGCCTCTCTAATGCCTTCCGTAGATGCTCCTCGTGTTCCTCCAACATCTTGGAGTAGATCAAGATGTCGTCAATGAAAACCACGGTGAACTGATCCAAATAGTCATGAAAGACTCTGTTCATCGTGTCCATGAAGACAGCTGGTGTGTTAGTTAGTCCGAAAGACATAACTAAAACTCGTAATGCCCGTAACGAGTTTTGAAGGCTGTTTTAAGAATGTCTTCTTCCTTCACCCTTGATAAGTGCCAAATATTCCATATTTTGACCCCTTTATTTACATTAGTTAATTCTTTAGTTGTGTCCTTATTTAATGTTTTGTGTTAGTTTTGTGTTTTTAGTATTTTGTAGGTCATTGAAGAAAAACTACAGTTTTAAAGAAAAAAATATAAAGTTTAGAAGAAAGCATAATTTGAAAAGACCTAGATGATGTGGTTAAGTTTAATCAAATCCAAGAAAAGGTTAAATCGGATTAAAGATCAGATTGGATTAAAGTTCAGATTGGATAAAATTTCGGATTGTATTCAAATTCAAATTTTGCACATGTCTCAGTATTTTAACCATAACTTTTCGGTAAAATATCAGATTGAAGTGATTCAAGTGGCACTGGAGAGCTAACTCAAAATAATATAATTCGTTGTGAAATACGATTTTCCTAATTCGGAAGGTTCCTATGTCAAAATTTCTCTGTAATAAAAGGACACAAATCTAGATGAATCATATTCTGATTTTAGACTTCTATTTTGACGGGGAGACAGACCTCCGGATTATCTAGGTTTAATAAGGCTTCTAGGACTTCCTTAAGCCTATAAATAAACTTATTTGCATTCAAGAAAAGAGATAGAGAATTTCAAAGAGCAAAATTCTACAGTTTTTCTCTTTTTAGTTTAGGTTTTCTTTAGATTTAGGTTTTATTTTTATGTGGAGCTAATTCCCAACTAAGGTTGAGGATGAAGCCTCACCGATGAAGAACATCAATACTTTCATATAAGTCTTTATTTATCTGATTTTATTGGGTTTAATATTTCAATTGTTTTACTTCTTTTCAATGTGTAGAGTGATTCTTGGATATCTTTTGCGATTCAAGGATATACTTGATGATTTAAGATAATTTCATATAATTGATTGCTTGATTTTATTTGCCTAAATAATTTGATATTTCTTGTGATTTGTTCTTTAGATACATTTGATGTTTCAATTAAGATTGGATATCTTTTGTGATTTATGGATACATCTGATGATTTAATTGATATTGGATTCCTTTTGTGATTTGTGCAATAAATGGATACATGGGATGATTTTGATTAACTGTTGAAGCATAGTAAAACATATCTAAGATTTTAATTGTGAGAATTTCAAATTAATATTGATAAACATGGAAGTACGTTGTTATGATTCGATGAGTGTGAATTTCCAAACCTTAGTCTTTTATCTCTTAGTTTATTTTAATTAGTTTATGTTTGTCTTTTAGTTTCAAAAATCAAAATTCAAAACCCTTTTGGAACTAGGTTAGGATTTAATTAGTTTAGATTTAAATTGCTCTTTCAAGAATAGAATTCTGTATGGGATCGACCTCCCACTTGCAATCCATTAAACTACAATCAATTTGTGCACTTGTGAGTTAAATAAATTTGCACAACAACCCTCACTTGGTGATAGCCTGAGCACAGGTCAATCTTAGAGAACACACGCACTCCTTGTAGCTGATCCAACAGGTTGTCAATCCTTAGCAAAGGATACTTGTTCTTAATTGTGACCTTGTTCAGCTCACAATAGTCGATACACATCCTCGTCAACCCGTTATTCTTCTTCATGAACAACATCGGCGTTCCCGCGATGACAAGCTAGGGCGAACCCTATCCAATAGCTCGTGAAGCTGTTCCTTCAGCTCCATCAACTTTGACACTGCCATCCTATATGGTGCCTTTGATATAGGATTGGTGCCTGGCACATGATTCCAAATTCCACCTCCCTCTGTGGCAGCAGTCCAGAATAGTCCGTTGAAAAGACAGCTGATAATCCTGCACCACAAGGATATCCTGCAGGTCCTTCTTCACTTCCTTCACTGGGGTAATCACGAATGCCAAAAACGCTTGCCCTCCTCCAAGAATGAGCTTCCTGGCTTGAACGGCCGAAATAGTGGGAGCTAAGGACCTCACTCGCGATCCAACTTATGTAACTTCTCATTCTCCCCATGGACTGAGCATGACTTGCTTCCGAGCGCACTTGATAACCGCCAAATGCTTTGCCAGCCAATCCATCCCAAGCTTAATGTCGTAACTATTCATAGGGAGAACAACTAAGTTTGCGGGAAGTATCCTTTCGCAAATGCTGACAAGGCATCCACAAACTGCACACTTACAAACTACAGTTTTTCCTACGGGGGTAGTTATGACAAGACCAGTTTTCAAAGTTCCCACTACAAGTCTAGACAGTCCTACAAAAATGACAGATATGAAAGAGTGGGCAGCCCCTAAACCAAACAAAACTGAAGCTTCAAATCCAAGTATAGGGACAGTACCTGTCACCACTTCCAATCCTTCTTCTGTCTCTCCCAAAACAAGTGAGTCAACTCGTGCTGGAGCCAAAGGCTTCTAGGCATTCCCTTTGCCCACGCAGTCCTTGCTGAAGTGACTGAACTGGCCGCACCAATAACAAGTCCCAGTTGCCATCCTACAAGGTCCTAGTGAACCCGATTACACTTTCGGCAGAGTTCAGGCATCTGACTTTTCTGCTTCTGGGTGAGGGTTGTTCAAGGCACGTCCTTGTGACCTTTGGGTGGATAACTCCCCACTGCTATCCTCTTAGCTGGTCCAACTCCTCCCGCCAAAGTACTAGTTCAGGAACAGTATAAGGTAAAAGCACCAGACAGAGTACTAATGCCAATTAGACATACAAAGAAGTAAGGAGCCCTCCTCTTCTAAGCCACATAAATGCATTCTCCTTCAGACTCTCTTCGTAGATCGAAGCCTAATCCACAAACTGGGAGAAATCGTGGATGTCAAAGCTGGTCATGGTTCAAATTTGGGTGGTCAGACCCTGTTCAAAATTCTTTGCCTTTTTCTCCTCATTCAGAATGAGGTACATGCCGAACCTTGACAGCTGAAGAAAATTAGTAGTGTACTCGATCACCGACATACTTCCCTGGACCAAGTCCAAGAATTCCCGTGCCTTCGTCTCCTACACGACTTTGGTAAAGAAATGTCGATTGAAATCGTGCTTAATGATGTCCCAAGTGATGGTAGTCTTTGAACCCAAATTAGCAAGCATGATCTTCTTGTCCTTCCACCAGAGTTTAGCTTCCCCTGCCATCTTACAGAAGTCCTTCAGAGAACAACCAGGTCTTGTAGTTGGCTGCCTTGTGACCCTATCTTAATCTAACACTGACACCAACTGGCCAATCGCATGCATCATTTGATCTCTTCTCGGGGGCGCCGCCTCATAGACTAGAATGTCCACTAGTTCTAGATGAATGTCGTCCATGGCATTCCTGATTTCTAGAGCATTAGGCCCGGTTGCTTGGTTCCTTTGGGCAGCATTCTCTACAATGAAAAGCAAAGTTAAAACTGACTCGACAAGAACTAGGCGACCAATCTAGGAATTAAGCCTTAACCGCTAACTAGCCTATCCTCTAGTGTGATCATTACTTAAGCTTCCTTTTTCGTTACCATAAAGTCTCTCAAAGCATAAGGCTTTGACACCAACTGTAATGACCCTGGTGGAAAATTGATTAACTTGTAATTGACTCCATGGTTCGTCTCCTAGCCCTATCTTTCGCAAGACAAGACTAAAGGATCTTAACCTCTCCTAAACGAGAGAACTCAGCAAAAGACTTTGTTACTATAGTGAAAAGAAAGCAACAACTAAAACAACCACAATTTCATACACCAGAATCAACATAATACCTCATAATATAAATAAGTCATCAAATGTATTGGTTAACAGACCATCATCAAATAAAGGTTACAGACCATAATCATTGTTTGGAAATAAAAATAACTAAACAAATTGATTCTTAATCTTAAGTAAAGGTTGGGAGATAAGAATCTCGATCATGTCTGCCCGCGTGGTTCCTCCGTCATCCCACATAGTCTTCGACCACACTGGATCCATGTCCTTAAAAATGACTCTATTCAAATCCTAAGCTATCACCCAAGTCTGGTCTGTAGGCATCTTCTATGATAGCTAAACCACAAATTACACATAATGGAGGGAGAAAACACAAAAGGAGGGAGTAAGTCCAAGGGCTTAGTGAAAATTAATGCACATAATACCCATTCCATTATTTTGTGATGAATAAAATAGTTTAATCATGACAGCTATACATGGATGCAATATAGATTTAGTACATGCTTATAATCATGAGTATCAGTGATAGTTCAACAATATGGTCTACCTGAGATAATATATCCCTTCTCAGTAGAGTTGGCATTGTCCCGAGAGACCTATAAGACAATGTTGGTGCCCCGACCTTTATACGCTACCATCCATAACATTAGCAGCCTGCCCGAGTCCAACCTCGGGTGGCCCACGCAACTAATAATGTACGTCCTGTAGTGACTACTCGTTAAGGCTGTACCGGTCACGAAACAACCGTTGGATTCAAGGCCTATAAATCACACACACATTTGACCATAAAGTTAACATGCATAGTAAGCCCATGGCCATTATTCTACACTTACCGGTGTACCACATCATACGATGCAATTAATCTTGTCCGTATTTTATATGCATGCTTCTACAAGTAAGTCTCAACGTCATTATCTTTGTTAAATAGCACATTTTTCATAAAATCTAGAGTTCATGTGCTACAAGGAGTATATCGTGAGAGTTGTAAATATGCATGTTTTGGTACACAAAAATAGTCGTGCAAGGTGGGAAAATAAATGGCGAGCATTATGTGAGTTAAAACTCACCTAGGTCATAAAGATTCTCCAAATAATCCTTTGAACAGTCCGGGTTGTCCAAATCTGTGGAAAACCTTCTACTAGTCCTAAGTCTAACTAAAACGAACCTAGAATGTGAAAACATAGGATAACGGATGACTGGTAAAAATGGTGTTCACTAGAACGCTTCTAACCGTAAGTCCAGGTTCGTAGCCGTAAGTCCGCCCAGAAGGCTCATATGTCCGGTCTAGTGACTGTATGTCTGCCCATAAGGTTTAGGTAGAATCTCATTTGTTCCAAACATCCTATCCTCCAAACAGGTTCTAAAACTACCCAAAAGGATTTTTAAGACTCCCTATCTCAAAATAAAGCCCCCAAGCACAAGAAGACACTTTCAACAAAGATGAAACACTAACCTAACCCAAATCAAGATTAAAGCTCAACTTAGCTAGAAACTCAAACCAACAACTAAGCTAGTCTAGAAAAGCAGTATAACAACTAAAGAGAAACTTAAGCGTAGAAGGTTACCTCCTAGAAGCAAGGCCTTCAAGAAACCACATCTCCTTCTTCACAAATCTATCAAACTCACAAGAACATTCACATATGGGATTTCAAAGAGCCTGGGGGTGAAAATGAGCTTGGGAGGGCGAGGGGTAAGGGGTATTTATAGGTGAGAAAAAGCTGAGGGCGTTGCAGCTTGTGCTGTGCAAATATTTACCTAAATTAATAGGCAAATAATTGTACGTTTTACTCGCAAATGCACAAGATCAAACGATAGTATAACATTCAAATACAAGATCATTCTCACGAAGATTGGTAAATTATGTTTAGAAGTAATTTCCTATTTAATTAAACAGATAAAATTCAATTGTCATGATTGAATTCAATACAAAGAAATAAAATAAAAGATAAACTAAAACTAAAAAGGATTAGGGTTTTGATATCCAATACTAATCAGACTAATTAATATAACAATATGCTAATGTGCCAATCATACTGGTATATTTAATGTTTGAGAACCTGAGGGTATAGGTGCCTACTTCTTAAGCTATTGATCTCCCTAAGTAACAAATTATGCATGAGTGTCTACTCTAATTCTTTTCTTTCTTAAAGGATTTAGCGTGGGTGTATACTAAGTTATTCTTTAAGCAAGCATAAATCTATTGAAATCGACAAACACATGAGGCCTAGGGCATGGGTGTCTACTCCTGATTCCCCACGTTGATTAACCCAAGAAACCGGTGTGAATTTCTTTTGTTACTCTTATTAAACCCAAGACTCGATCATCCAAATTGATTTAATTAACTAGTCCATACCACATGCATATGTTGGCCAGACAAACACATATGAGGAATTCAAGATAACAGGAATTAATCAAGCTAAATACACCAAAATATAATTGTAGCAAAGACGCCAATATTGAAATCATAAATAGACATGATTAGGGCTTCAATCTAGCCCTAATTAAAATATGAACTACATAACAAAAATAAAAGGTGGAAGAGAAGAAAAACCCAAACTCCTCTTGATCTAGCCATTAGTTCCTTTCCAGAGCTTGTGCCTATTTCTCCACACTTTTTCCTAAAGGCTAAGAGATCTATTTATAGGCCTTTAAAAGTCCTTGTTACACTAGCAAACCTAGAAAATTTGTAGGGTTTAGTCCTATTACAAGTGGGACTTGGAAAACCCTAATATGCCAAAGTATTCATCTAATAAATCATCCAGTTTCACCCAAGACATAGAAATACACACATCAGACTTCATGCATACCCAACAGATTATGTGCTAATGTGCTTGTGTAAGATCAGATCAAACATGTGAATTCTCAACTGTCCTAAGCAAGTAACCAAACTAAAATACTCAATTATCAGATCATGTGTTCAAAATTTTAAGCTCACCAATGAAATCAAATCACAATTTTTAAGATCAACCAAAATTTTAAGACAAATAAGAACATGCAAATATATATATATATATATATTTTCTTTTCACAACAACAAAAATAAAATAAAATTGGGACAAAGTGTGTGTAAAGTGTCTTCCATATCCCCAAACTTAAATTATACATTGTCTCCAATGTGTCTATAACATGGAAAGAATTTATTCGGGATATGGATGAAATTGTCTAGAATAGCATGGCTCATAGCACATCCCCAAACTTGAACTGACGCACACTTGTTCCTGCAAAATAAAACACTAAAACAAATAAACAGGAAACAAAAACAAAACTAAAGACAAACATAAAAATAAATTGAAAAACAAATAGAAAAATAACATGATAAACTATGGGGTGCCTCCCATCAGCGCTAAGTTTAATGTCTTCAGCCAGACTGTTGTTCTCCTCTTATTCTCTTATTTCTGCCCTAAAGAAGATGCTCTTGGATTGGGTATTGTTTGGGATGGAAATCCACTGTGTTTTCTTTTACTCAGCTCCTTAGCCATTTGCCCCATATGTACTTCCAGTCTTTGCATAGCTTGCTCGGTTCTTTGTATCGCTTGATCGATTTTTGCATTGATTTGTCTTTGATCATTCATGAATTCCCATTGTGTAGTTGCCAAGGTGTGTACCATACTTTCCAAGTCATTTTGCTTTGATTCTTGCATTGGTTGGCTTGCTTGTTGGTAGTGTGTTAAGTGCTAAAATATTCATTTTTTTAGATCTTAACTTACGTTTTTTAATCCTTTAGTTTTAGTTAATTTATGCAATTTTAGGGTTTCGAGAGTATTCCTAAGGCGTATAAATAGACCCTTAAGCCTCTAGAATAGAAACACTTTCCAACGAGAAGAATTGGAGCTATTCAAGTTCAAGTTTCAGGTTTATTCTTTTCTTTTATTTTATTTTATTTTATGAAGATGTTTAACATCAAATTTATGTGTAATTAATTTATTTAGTAGGGTTAGATTGAAGCCCTAAATATGTTTAGTTAATAGTCAGTATTGGGGCCTTTGTGATGATCATGTTGTGGTATTTAACTTGATTAATTCCTGCTTTCATGAATTCCTCATATGTGTGTACCTGATCGACATATGCATGTGGCATGGACTAGTTAGTTAACTCTATTTGGATGACCGAGTTCTGGGTTTAACAAAAGTAACAAAAGAAATCCATACAGGGTTCTTGGGTTAATCAACATGGGGAACCGGAAGTAGACACCCATGCCTTAGGCCCCATGTGTTTGTTGATTTCCACAGAATTATGCTTTCTTAAAGAACAACTTAGTAGATGATAAGTGCCAAATATTGCATATTTGGACCCCTTTATTTACATTAGTTAATCCTTTAGCTGTGTCGTTATTTAATATTTTGTGTTAGTTTTGTGTTTTTAGTGTTTTGTAGGTCATTAAAGAAAAACTACAGCTTTAAAGGGAAAAATGCAAAGTTTGGATGGAAGCATACTTTGAGAAGACCTAGATTATGTGGTTAAGTCTAACCAAATCCAAGAAAAGGTTAAATTAGATTAAAGTTCAGATTGTATAAGATTTCGGATCGGATTCAAATTCAGATTCTGCACACGTTTTAGTATTTTGACCATAACTCTCTGTTTAAATATCGGATTGAAGTGATTCAAATGGTATTAGAAAGCTAGCTCAAAATACTACAATTTGTTGTGAAATAGGATTTTCGTAATTCGGACGTTTTATATGCCAAAATCGCCCCTTAATTAAAGGACACAAATCTGTATGAATTCTATTCCGATTTCAGACTTCTATTTTGACTGGGAAACAGACCTTCGAATTATCTAGGTTTACTTGGGCTTCTAGGACTTCCCTAAGCCTATAAATAGACTTCTTTGCATTCAAGAAAATATACACAATACCAGAGAGCAAAATTCTTTTGTTTAGTTTTTCTTTAGGTTTAGATTTAGGTTTAGATTTTATTTTTATGTGGAGCTAAATTCCCAACTAAGGTTGGGGATAAAGCCTCACCAATGAAGAACATCAATACTTTTATGTAAGTTTTTATTATTCTGATTTTATTGGGTTTTCTATTTCAATTGTTTTACTTCTAATCAATTGTATGGAGTGATTCTTGGATATCTCTTGTGATTCAAGGATACATGTGATGATTTGAGATAATTTCATATGATTGATTGCTTGGCTTTTAACTCATAAAAATTGGATATCCCTTGTGATTTGTTCTACAGATACATCTGGTGTTTCAATTGAATTTGGATTCCTTTTGTGATTTGGTCAATGAATGGATACATGGGATGGTTTTGATTAATTCTTTGAAGCATAGTAAAACATATCTATGATTTAATTTGTGAGAACTTCGGATTAATATTGATGAACATAAAGTATGTTGTTATGATTTGGTGAGTGTGAATTCCCAAACCTTAGTACCTTTATCCTTAGATTTACTTATTTTATTTAGTTTATGTTTATCCTTTAATTTTTAAAACTCAAAAGTCAAAACCCTTTTGGAACTAGATTAGAATTTAATTAGTTTAGATATAAATTGCTCTTTCAAAAATACAATTCTCTGTGGGATCGACCTCGCACTTACAATCTATTAAACTACAATTGATTCGTGCACTTGCTAGTTAAATAAATTTGCACAAGTTTTTGGCGCCGTTGCCGGGGAATTGTTCAATTTTTGAAACCAATTTATTTCTAAATTAGTTTTATTCTTCTACTAGTTATAATTAGGATTTTATTTTTCTGCAATTTGTTTTATTTTATTCGTGTTACTAAAAAAAAAAGAAAAAGATTTTTCTTGTTGTTTTTTGTTTTGTTTGGCTTGTTTTACAGTTCCGCCGCAGCACCTTCTGCACATCAGTATGATCGAGCGTACTCACAGCAAACATTGCTTCTCAAGTGCCCACATCACAACATCGCTCAAGATGATCAGATGCAAATTTTCTATGAAGGTTTAGATGATACTAAGAAAGGGATGGTTGACTCAACTTGTGGAGGAGAACTCATGGAAAAGAGTAGTGAGGAAGCAATGGAGCTTTTTGAAATGCTAAGTGAGCATTCCCAACAATTCTGCTCTAGAGGGAGGCGAGGAGTAAAAAGTAAAGGCATGTATGAAGTAAATTTCAATGGGAGATCTCCAAATCAGATGGCTGCTGTGAAAAAGAAGTTAGATATGATTGTCAAAGCCATGACTGCTCAGAAAATTTCACCTCGTCAACATGACACACAAGTCCAGGTATGTGCTATATGTTCCCATTTAGATCACACTACTGAGACATGTCCGTTATCTCCATTTGTGGATCAAGAAGAGGTGAATTATGTGGGACAAAACAATTATCCCCACAAGAACAGTCTGTACTCCAACACCTACAATCCAAGGTAGCGTAACCATCCCAATTTCTCATCGAGTAATAATCAAGGATAGCAGAAAGATCCCCAACAAGCAAGCCAACCAACTCAAGAGTCAAAGTTGAACCAACTGGAGAGTATGATACACACCCTGGTGGCTTCTTAATTGCAATTTATGACTGATCAAAAACAAATCAATACAAGAGCCGATCAAGCATTCCGAAGAACCGATCAAGCCATCCAAAGACTGGAAGTGCAAATGGGGCAAATGGCAAAGGAGCTGAGTGAAAGAACATAGGGAGAATTTCTAGCCCAAACAATACCCAATCCAAGGGGTCACCAACAGTTAAGAGCAGTCACAATTCTCAGAAATGGCAAGGTCACAGGAACTAAAGAGCCACCTCAAGCATCTCCAGATGAAGCATCAACTTCCAAGGTAAACAAAATGGAGAAGGTGAA
Organism: Corylus avellana; assembly: GCF_901000735.1. Taxonomy (NCBI): domain Eukaryota; kingdom Viridiplantae; phylum Streptophyta; class Magnoliopsida; order Fagales; family Betulaceae; genus Corylus; species Corylus avellana. The sequence goes on along the minus strand of NC_081545.1, from coordinate 17,369,112 downwards.
TGCACCACCCTTCCCTCAAAGGTTAGTCAAACCAAAGAAGGAAAAACAACTCATGGATATCTTTGAGACTTTGAGGAAAGTAGAAATCAACATTCCTTTATTAGATGCAATTAAACAGATTCCTTCATATGCTAAATTTTTAAAGGATTGTTGCACTAACAAGAGGAAGTTTCAGGAGCATGAGATTGTGGCCCTAACAGAAGAGGTAAGTGCAGTTTTGTTGAGAAACTTACCACCAAAGCTAACAGATCTAGGTAGTTTTACCATTCCTTGCAGGATAGGAGACCAACTTTTTTAGCATGCATTGCTGGATCTGGGAGGAGGGGTCAATTTGCTGCCTTACACGGTATATAAA